>NC_071272.1:8040000-8307500 GCF_023375685.1 Ictalurus furcatus
CAGAAGGACACGCCGTTGTTCACCACAACTAAATCACACAACTAAATCTTCTGCACACCTTTCCTCATCTTTCCTGGGTCGCCTTTCCTCACAGCTCTCTCTTTCGAAGGGCGTGGCATTTCGTAATAAAGCTTTCCTTTTTGCCATGCAAGTTTTTTTTAAACAGTCGAATAATTTAAACGGTTTGTGAAAAGGTGATATTTTTAGTCTAGGCTATTAAATAGTCATAAAAATAGATTCAGGCGTAGATTTGGGTGAAGATGCTCCGTCATTCTTTTCACACACGCCTCCTGTCTGTCTTTAAATTGGTGCTGTGACCCGGATTAGCCTCGGCCGTTCACCGTTTGTTTGTGTTAGTCACCCAGAGAGAGAGATAGCGAGAGATAGATAGAGAGAGAGAGAGAGAGAGAGAGAGAGAGAGAAATGTATCCTTGTTTCAATTAGGGCCAGTCACAAAGTGCCGACTCCACCGGCGTCTGTTTGGGACGCTGCCAAAGAAACACAACCTGAACGATCAGAGGCTGGAGGCCAAACCTTCTTCAGGGACACTAAGCCACTTCACACACTTCTCTCAGGCCGTTTGTCTGTGTTTACTATCCAACGGTTCCTATTAAGAGATCCGAAGCTGTTAGCAGCCAATTAGAAACTTCAATCAGAAGTGCTTAAATTTTGGAGTTTTATATCATTTTAATCAGTGCACTAAATATGGAGCAGGAAAAAAAAGGGGGAGTTTATTTTAGGGACAAGTCAAATCTGATCAGCACAGAGACCACGGGCCAGTTTTAGTTTACCCACCGAGAAAGTCATTCGTTTTAGAAAAAAGGACATAAAAAAAGAGTAGTTATTAAAAAGAAAACATATTTACATGTATACACAGTTCAAGACAAAAATCACAAATCAATTCAGAACATAAACGCGTGAAACTGGCAATCAATGAACTAAAACAATTAATTAAATTATTTAAATTAATTATTAATGCACGCACGATTTCTTTTATTATTATATTTTTTTAACTTTCCTATTGTCCGTTGGCTTTTTTAAAAATTATTGTCTATTAGGGCTTATGACAAAAATATCATATTGCGATACTTGAGGACACGATGTGTATCGCGATATATAATTTAGCTAACAAACTGTCTGCAAAACAGTAGTAAAATAAACAAAAATACGCTGAACTGACTTTGATGATACTTTTCTTTAACGTCTGCAAAGACAAAGAAGATTACGGTATTTTTTTTTATTACATCAAATCAATGGCATCCGTTCGGTACCATTTAATTTGTACTTATTAAAAACATTTTTAAATATATACCACCGTACACCGGTATCTCAGAAAAAGTGTATCGCGTATATGGTTTATCATGATATCGATATTATATTGATATATCACCCGGCCCTATTGTTTGTCTATAGTTTTCCCTTTTCCTTACTGTTCCACTTAAAGAAAAGAAATGAGAAAAAAAGTTTAAAAAAAAAAAAAAAAGCAAAGCAAGAAGTAGACTGAAGTACAAAAAAATAGAAATCGTAAATAGAATTTTATTTTTAATTTTTAAAAACTAATAACGTGTGAATGAATTCAATTATTATCAAATGAATGAATGATTAAAATTATTAACTGCTTTTTCCGTGTCAGTTTTCAGTTGCTTGTGAACTGATTTATACTTTCTTTTCTAAAACAAATCATGTTATTATTTTATTATTACGTAATTGTTTGAACGATTTCTTGTTCCTTTTTTTCTGGCACTCCTTGACAGTTCAGAGATCATAATATTAACTAAATAGAGACCGCACTAAAAAAACAACAACCTCAGTACAGTAGAGACGTTTACTCAGTTTTTAGGACGCATCCATAAGATTTTATTAATACCACACGCACACTGATTAAATATCTGTTCGACATTTAATCAGCCGTGTGTTTGAGCGAGAAGCTTTTCCCCTCCGTCCTCATCGCTCACCTTCTGAGACGAGGTGAATGTGGCAGAGTTTGAGTTTTGCACCGACATGCTTCCGAATATTAATCTCTCTGTGCTTCTAGATCTTTTTAATCTCACTGTCGTGTCTCTGAAGGATTTCTTTTCTCCTGCTAATCCCTTATACAGATGCAGGCGTCTACATGACGTCTGGGCTGTGGACAAATTTGCAGACTATCCTGAAAGGAACGATCAAAAGATAGACGACAAATATTCCGTAAATTTGAAGAACTCTATCGTTAAATTAATTTGAAAATGGTCAAATAAGAACGAATTACAGATTATCATCACAAAGCTGATTATTTAACTAGCCAAGGTAAATTAATATACAACTACATGCTGACTAGCTGACTAGCATGCATGAAATGTATTTGGCTAGTAAGCTGTAAAACGTTTGCTAGTCAAGAAGCTACCCTAAGCTAAACACAAAATATTTGCTAGGTCAAATGATGACCAATCCAAAATGCTGACTAGCCAAGTTAGCCCAAGTGACAACTTGACAGGATTGTAAATTTAGCCATTAATATTAAACTAACCCTATAGCTATGCATTAGTTAGATGCATATTTTCTTCTAAAATGTTCATCACTGGCCACAGTTGTCTTCTTGGTATTGAAATTTTTGCTAGCGAACAATCGACCGTTAGCTAAACATTAAATACTTGCTAGTCTTTTTTGTAAAAACTCAAATGATGGCCAATGAAGACAGCACTGATCTGCGTTGGAAATGTACTTGGCTAGTAAGCTAACATTAACTAAATATTATGTGCGTATTTTCTTAAAAAAATTTAATTTAGTGGCCAAAATTAGAATATAGCCAACAATATACAATATACAATATAGCCAACGGTAACTAAACACTAAATACATATTCAAAAAAAACTTTTCTAAAATGGCACTAATCTGAATATGCTGACTAGCCAAATTAGAATAACAGACAACTACAGAGTGTTGGGAAATTTACTTCGCTACTGTTACATATATGCTAGGTACTGTATGTGTGCGTCTTCTTGTGCATTACGTTTACTTAATCTTTCGCTGTAGAAATAAAAAATAAACCAGGAAATGAGCCTGAAATTAGCTTAAAATGAAGCATCAATTTGACATTTCGTTTAAAAACTCTTTAATCATGTAAATTCTTCTCAGCAATTAATTGATCATAAATGAATAATTATAAACATTACATAAAGTCTTACATAAAACCTTACATACTGTATGTTATACGTTTATCGTTACCGCAAAGTTGTTTTCTGGTGTATGCTAATTATTTTTCAAATAAAGGGTTCTGATTGGACGGATACACATGCCGTTGTCTTACCTCTTCCCATTGGTGGATGTATCTGATGAGGCGTGAGAGGCGGAGCAATCGCAGCAGGCTGAGGATCTTGGTGAAGCGGACGATGCGCAGCGCCCGCGCCGTCTTGTACACCTCCGAGTCGAAGCCCTTCTCCACGATCAGAAAGATATAATCCACGGGAATGGAGGAGAGAAAATCCACCACGAACCAGCTCTTCAGGTAGTTCATCTTAATCACCTTGGGGTCCAGGATGATCTCTGAGCTCTCCTCGTTGACGATTCCCGTGCGGAAGTTCATGACCAGGTCCACCAGGAAGATGGTGTCCGAGGCCACGTTGAACACCAGCCAGGTGGTCGTGGTCTGCTCGGAAAAGAACGTTATTCCTACAGGAATGATGATTAGGTTCCCCATCATCATGATGAGCATGATCAAGTCCCAGTAGAACCTGCCGGAGGGGATGAAAACAGCAGCTGGTCAGAGATTCGGTTCACACACACACACACACACACACAAACGCTCGTATGCATGCTAATCACGATTTCCAAGCTCTTTAATGAAAAGAAACTTGGAATAGGGACGTTAATGAGAGTATGCAAATGTTCTCAGCTTTTCAAGCACTTCATGGTTTCAGTTTCTTAACACTTAACAAGCTGATAAAGGGCACGAAAAATACATGGTGAGTTGAGAAAGCTATGCATGTTCCCAGGACTAGCACTACGTTCACACTAGAAAGCAACATCGCTCGTGTCACTTGTAGTTTCTCGCTTGTGGGCGTGGGCTATCCAGAATCGTTCTTTTTTTAAGTTCGTATAAGAAACAGTAGTAGCTATTTATAAAGTCTAACGCTAACTATTTAAACACAAATTAATTTGCTTGTTTGATTTACATGTTACTTCTAAACACCTTCATTTTCAGATTAAATTAGGAAAGCACGTTGACTGTACTAGCTAACAATATAATCGGACTAACTGTAACTAGCTAACTGTACAACAAAACAAACTCTCTCATTTCCTCTTTCGCACTAGGTTTCACAAATTTAACAATATTTTCTAATTACAATTAAGCTTAGCACAATTAGTACAATTAATTCTTGCACTTAGCCTATTTGCAATATGTCTGTTTGTTATTATTTTTACAGTAGACAGAGTACTCAAAAAATAAAAATCCAGTTAGATATACCGATATTACCTTGATACCTATCTACATATTTAAATTAACATTTGAATTAACTAGCAGAAATTCACTAGCGGACATTAGCATTATCGTAGCGGTTATGATAAAGAACGGCTCCTTATGAAGTGAACTACAAGGTTTCAGAATTTATAGATAATAAAGGGGCTTTGAAATCAGCCTTACTGTATATAAATCACCCAGTACTGCTTTATTAAATATTTATACAATTACCGAAAATGTCTACGGAGGACAACAGCTCGGGATCACTGCTGTTTTCCAGCCAGCTAGCTAGTTTGGTCATTTAGCTAGCTAATAATAAAATTGTTGAGTGCTTTTGCCATTGTGTATACAAATAAGTCAGCATATATTTAAACATGACTGAAAGTGTGACAGAAAAATTTGACAAGTCATCCTGTACTCGTCCGATTTGCATCCAGTCAAATGCTCTCTAGAACAGAGTAACTAGCGAGCAGCTAGTTAGCATCAAACGTGTAGTTTTGGTCACGTATATAATGTTTGTTAACGTAAACCAAAAGCGTATTTGTATTTGTATGACTAAGTATTGAACAGGACAGGTCCGCTTCTTCCTGTGAATGGCAGCTCTATAATAAAACCACCTCATCTCTATCAATCCCCGTCTCTCATCCGCTCCGAATCCCGACAGCCAGACCCGAGCCGCCAATCAAAACACAAAATGTCCGACAGCATCTATTTTCACCCGCTGCTCTTTCTTTTTATTAACCTTCAGTCTCACCTGGGACGAGCCTGGAGCCCTGCGTCAACGGCAGCATCCGGAAAATTCCACTCAACAATAACATACCGACAAGCCGAGCTGTACTTGACTCTGAAGGATTTTATTTACGAACAGTTTCAAAGGTTTAATATGTACTGACAAGAGGCTATTACAAAAAAAAACATTAATAGACCAATCTTGATGTCATGGACACTTCAGTGGTAGCTAGCTAAATGACCAAACTAGCTAGCTAGCTTTCTATAGTAGCATATTTTTACAAGTTGGTTGTCCACAGAGTACTTTCGGTACTTGAAAAGGATTTACTTTGGCCCTTCACGAGCATTGCAGAAATATTTTATAAAGCAATACTGAATTATGTAAGGCTGACGTTGTGAGGCTGATGCTAAAGAATCTCAATAGCTAGCTAGTTCTCAAAGGCGCAAGCGTCATGTAACAGCTATGGAAGGAGTCTCCAGTGTCAGTATATGGTACAATGTCAGTTAGAATGTCACTTGTTTCGCAATAAAGTGGCAAAACCAAACGACTGGCTACCAAACACACACACAAACACACACATGCTTGTATAAACAATATATACGTATATAAATCTGTTGTTATCCATATGGGAGGTTGTGGAAGGTGGAAGGCCGAATGAAGAGGATGAATGAAACATGAACTTTAGCTTTTTTACAGTATACACAAGGATAAACACACACACACACACACACACACAAAGTACACACACAAAGAGCAGTCAGCTACGCAAAGTACACCTTACACACTACCATGCACTCTAAGATGAACTCAGAAAACATGCAACTATGCAAATTAATATAGATTTTTTTTATTTGCACCTCCTACACACACTTCTGCATTCTCAGTCTCGTGTTTTTTTGTTTTGTTTTTTTTTTCAAACACAGAGACACTCGATAGCTCTGCTAAAGTGACAGGCTAAAGCTAGCAGGTGCAGGGAAATGTCCCAGTCACTGATAACAGCATTCATCTAAACGAAAATAGATGCTTTCAAGAATCGTATCTGGTGCTGAAAACCCCACCGGTGCCTCCGTAACAGATCCGCTTTGAGTAACCGAAGCATCAGGGCCTTGCTTTATAAATATCTCTAGATCATGTTTCTGATCATTCTGCGTCCTTCGGCCTAAACCGGGCATCCCGCCGCTTAATCATATCCACGTCAGGTACTTCTATGCCCGTTAGCAGTGTGTTATGATCAGGAGCTCGGCTCAGGTTACATGTCGGCCTCGCCGAAGCGTGTAAAAGAACATGCGCTCGACGATAATAGAGCTCGAGAAACTATAGCCGTGATGACGGTGTAATTGTAAGCTGGTCGTTTTCAGAGGTGGGATGGCGGTCATGTTTGAGACCATCTGGCTCATCAGCGAGGTCCAGGGAGCAGCGAAGGTCACGGGGGGGCGGCACAGACGTCTCGCGTGACACCGTGTCTCTCACCATCCCTGTTGTGTCTCCGTATTTAACATCGACACGCAAAACATAAACACAGCAACCAGGTTCAGGTTCAAGTAAATCTTTTGTTGCTATATGTACAACAAATATACTGACTCATGCTGCTGAGACTCTCAGGTTCTCATCAGATTAACCAAAATTTAACATGAGGTTAGAGGAAGAGGAAGACGATGAAGAAGAAATAAATGATAATGCAGCATTCTTGGTATGGTAAGAGGAATAACCCACTTTGGGATGTGCTGTTATTGGAAAATAATCAACCTCAGGGTAGTAATAGTAACTCCTGTGTTCATCACACCGACCCACCGTTGATTATTTTCCTCTAAAAGCACAACATAGAGTGTTCTGATGCTCTCATACAACAATATTAACTGTAACGATAAGCAGATAAATCATATAATGTGTCAGTATTTAATTGCTGGCAAGATGCCTGTAGTATAAGCAGGATAAAACACTTCATGACATGCTGTCCTAGGAAAATAATCAACAACAGGGTGGTGTGATGAAGCCGAGTTTCTCTTACCACCCCGAAGTGAATTATTTTTTCCTGTAACAGAACGTCCTGATGTGTTTCATTCCTTTTAAAACTCCTTCTCTTTTTTTTTCCACCCCCAGCTTCGGAAACATTGTCCTAAAGTCTGCTGAAGGTCCTTGTTCAATGCGTCTCACTTTTTCCAAAACAATGCCTAATTTGTCGATTTATTTGGAAAAGAATGTCCCGTCATACTTTTTTATCCGTTTATAGTTAACTTTCATGTTGTGGAACAGCTTTACCTCTGACTGCACTCTTACAAAGTGCTGACACTTGAGACTCCTTCCAGAAAACACATTCAGACGAGCGCAGTAAACGATAACGTAGTAGAACAAAGCTGTGATGCCGTTATAGAAATTGAACCAACACCTTCCGACCAATTGCAATCCAGAATTCGAGTGGAGTGGTGCGCGATAATTATTTCTAAGACACCATGAGACTTGTACAAGCAGTTCTTACAAGACCGGTGTGGATTTTTTTGGTGCATTAGCGTTCATTCTGAGTCCATGCGATCGGACTGGCAATGCGTTCGCTGTACCTGAACATCACCTCGTGTTGCTGAATTTAGGCCAGAGCTGTGCACTGCAGGTGGAAAAACAGAGCTGGACTAATTAAAGAGCACCAGAGGGCATCGTTTTGGAAAAAGTGAGACGCATTCAACAAGGACCTTCAGCAGACTTTAGGACAACGTCTCCGAAGCTGGGGGTGGAAAAAAAAGAGAAGGGGAGAGAGAGAGAGAGAAAGAGCGAGCTAGACCAAAAAGCATCAATAATGCAAGGAGAAGTTGCAACCCCCTAAAAATAGATGCTAAACTTGGTTTAGAAATCGAATGTTGTTTGACGGAGGAGGAGGAAAAGGAGGAGCTCGAATACAAATCCTGCTTCACTTTTTCCCCCCCGTAAACAACGTTGATTATTTATGAGCCCGAGACTCAATCTGGGCTCGTTTTCTATCTGATAAATCCATACTCTGATGAAAGAGATAACATCTCTAACAGGTTGAGTTTCCCATGAACCTGAAAGTTTCCACCAAACGTCACATTTATAATTCATATACCTCTTTATTTATAAAACATTAGATGTGCCGAATGCCAATATAACATGCTATGTATAACTTTATACACAAAAATACACAAATTTCACCCTGAATTTCATTTTACATAGTCGATGTGTTGAGGAGATCGAAGCGGGCTTCAATTAGCTACGATGCTAACGTGGCTAACAAGTAAAATCGTCATTTGATCTTTCCTGTAATATATGACCTGTCGATGAATGTGTATGGAGACGTCACAGATACAAATAAAGCTTGGAAGGAAGTAGCAAAGATGGAGTCAAAGTTGTCGCCTCTGGTGAGAGTACATAGCTTGTAGAGGCAGTTAGCTCGCTTTGCTAATCCAAATCTGAAAACAAATCACGTAACGTGCAAGTCATAAACAAACATCAGACGTAGAAATTGTATAGTTAATTGTAGGTTATACATTTCGGACTACAAACATGGACAAACGGAAAGACAAACAGAGCATGAGATGCAGGTAGGGGGCATGGCCTAACATTTGTAATGATGTAGACACGCTAATTCATCATTAGCTATTAGCTTTGCTTACATGTGAGTTACGTTAGCTCCAGTGCAAAACAAAAATAAAGAAGCAAACTTCAAACACTAAACTAAACTAATCGAGGATGTTCCTGACTGGAATTTTCTCACAGGTGAAAGAAACAGGTAAAACACCATCACTGCCATTTCCTTCCTTCTAATGGGAATCATCCAAAACATGATAAAAATCACAGAGTATGGGCTGAAAAAAACACAAAAACACGACACTATCTGCCCTTGAAAAGTCTAAAGTCACCCTCAAACGCAGAGGAATCGACGCTGTTAAATAATGACATGTCAGAATTCCTCAGAATCAGCTTCTCCTTCTCTGTGTTATAAATTACAGCCTGCATTTTTCCCGAGGATAAACGACTGCTGAACTGCGTCACGCCCGGAGACAGAACCGGCAGAAATATGACAGAATTTCAACCCGGCTGATTTTCTGAAGGTGATGAATAATGAATTTTACGAACAGTTCATTAATCTTTAAACCGCCTGCGTATTAAGTGGGACCGTGGGATATCACGTTTCCGTCGGTGCTTCAAAACCTCACACAAAGCACACGTGCTTGGTGTTGTCATTAGTCCTCATTCACTAGCTGCTTCTTCCTGTCCTCTATTCACGTGGCCCGGTCAGTGAGTAACAATCAGTATGTTTACATGGACCACAATAATCCGATATGAACCCGATTAAGACGATACTCTGATTAAGAAACTAGCATGTAAACAGAGATTTCTGATGACCTTAATCCGACTAAAGTCATACTCGAAGTAAACACAAACGGAATTAAGACATGTGGAATATTCCTGTTTTAGTTGCATTATCGAAGTGCATTACAGACATGTACACACCTTAATCGCATTATTAACATCATGTGGGAGTTTTCACCGTATTTTGAGACAGGACACGATCACATATGGCAGTGCTCAACCATTTGATGGCAAACAAGAGAGCACGGCTGCGTCCGAAACCGCGTACTTACCTGCTGTATAGTAGGCAAGATACATGTATTTTGGCTACTATATAGTAGGTAAGTACGCGATTTCGGACGCGGTATATGGCTTCAAGCAGTCGTCTATTTGCACGTACAGCACAATAAATAAATAACCACACTCGAAGTTTTTGTAAAATTAAAAATGAAACACCCAAAACTGTATACGGTACCATAACAAAGACCAACTGTATGTTGATACGTGAAATTGTGCAGGGAACGTCAGACGGCGTGGCGTGGGGATGTAATGACGTGCAGTTAATCGATCTACGTTTTATAACATGTAAAACGGGAACATGAAAGGAATATTCTAAAAGCAACTCATGTAAACACCGTAATCAGAATATTATATGTCCTATTAAGGTCAATAATTAGATTACTGCAGTCCATATAAACATAGCTAATGTCTGGTCAGACGAAAGGGTTGGTTAGTTTTCTATAACAGCAGCTCTGACAGTAGGGCAGCTCACAAGTTCACAGGGACTTTAACATTCCACGTCATAAAAAAAGAAACCATAAACGGATAAATAGTACGACATGATGATTATTTTCCTATAACAACGCAACACAGCATTTTTCCACTTACAAAGACTAACAACGGATGTACGCTGGAATTAAAAGATGCCGATGCAGCAGTGCCGATACGCCGGGGAGCAACAACATGGCGTAAAAAACTAAAATATTGTTCGTGGAAGAGATTTATGGTGTTTTGGCTGGCATACAAGGCATAAAAATATCTCAGTTTGATGGAAGGCCTTCAGAAAGAACATAAAGCTCAATAAAATAATGCTTAGTTTGTGTTTCTGCATGCTTTATAACCTGAAACTGGAGAGTTTTTTGGCCCAGTTTCATACCAAAGACCTTTCGTGTGTAAGACACCACCACTATTATATTAGATATATATTAGATGTTCTACTATATAACTTACAGTAATGTGCTTATTTGTTTGTGTTTATAATTTTAGGTGTGTTACTCCAGAAATTATGGTAGTTTGTCTGTTTATTAGTGTTTATACGGTAGGTGAGATGCTCCTGTAGTAACCTTAACGTCTGGAGTAGAACATTTACCATAAAAACATGACTAAATGCTAATCACGGGGTTGATTAGTGGTATAACGTACTAATGATACCCGTTATATATCACGCTATCAGCCAGAGCTGAGGTCCACCAACCATACAGATGACTTTGCAGGCCATCTGTCACACTGCACAAAGTATTTGCCCCCTCTAATAGTGCAATACGAACGGTTTGGCTGTCAATGCATAAGTCCATCTGCACTACGAGCTCTGTAGTGTAGAGCGGCGGTGTAGAATAGCATCACTACAGTGGCGTGTTGTCTGGCAGCGCCGGTGATGACAGCATCATTAGCTCCCTCGCTCTTTTGTCGTTAAGCTCGTTTGTAGGTGCCATGAAATCATGTGTTCAAAGCACAAGCGAAACAAGCGAGTCACCCGAGAAGGAACGACGTAGAGGTATTACAAACCTTCGTCTCATTCGTTCAGACACACGATGAAACTGGCGGCGCGTTAAATAAACCCAGGAGGACACGGCAATATTCTGTTACAAATAAAGCGAATAAAGTGTGTCATTGTTTTATTTAAGACGGTGTAAAAAGGGTAGAACGCAAAATACTAAATAATTCACGAGTAATGACTCGTGCACATCGCGTGGGACGACGAATTTGGAAAGAAAGGAAAAACCTAATTTTATTCTAAATCAACAAACGTGCAACAAACACTAAGACAGATACACACTACCGTAACCGCTGATGTACAGCAGCAAACCTCTCGATTATTATCTCTGTGTCCATAAGACATAAAGAAACAAGCTGACCGACAGCCGAAGCGTCACTAAGCAGGATTGAGATATGTATCTCATAGGAAAGTTGCGTTATATCATCGCGTTAGCATCTGCGTTAAGTTCATCCCGTCTCAGGTTATATCACTAATCCGAGCTCACCTTGACTCAGAGGGCTTGACCCTGTACAGACCGCCGTACGCACACACACAAACACACACAAATGTTACGGCTAACACACGACGCTTTTGCTACAAACGTTACGCCATAACGCAAAATCTAACGCTGAAATGCACCGAAGAATCCTGCGTACTACTCGCTACACATTGTTCGACAGTATGTATAAACGCCTGATTTAAATCATCACCTCATGGACACGCCCATCATGAAGAAAAACAAACACTCCAGATGAGGCAGAATTATAGCGAAAGGACACACTGTAATACATTAAACACATTAATTCCATCGATACGTGTTAATGTGCTGCGGTGTTCAGCAGAATGTGGTCATTTTTCTCCCAAGATGGAGGATTTCAATGATAACTTCATTCAACACAGAGGTTTTAAAAATGCATGTCAGGCCCTCAACACTGAGCTTTAACTCGTCAAACGGTGACTCAACACTAAAGTGTTCATTCGACGCTGTTAACGCTTCAGCACTGCGGTTTAATTTGAAAGCGTAAACACTGACCCAACGCCAAAGTGTTCCTTCAACATTGAGATTTCATTCACAAAAAGAGTGAGCACTGCTTCACCGCTGAAGTGTTAATTCTACACAGCATTCCAACACCGAGCTTTAGTTCAACGGCGAACACAGATTCTACACGTAATACTTTTAAATGTGTGTGTTAGTTCAATATCACAAACGCTCACAAACACTGGATGTGTTCATTCAGTGCTAGTGTAATGTACTAAGCTAGAGTTTAAATGAGCTTCAACACTGAAGTGTTAATTCTGCACTGTTAAACCTTCAACCGTAGTTCAACATTACAAGCATTAATTCAACACTAACGGTTAAATAAACACAGTGTCTGTGTGGTTGGGAGGGGGTGGGGGTTTAATTTAAGATCACAAGCATTAAGTTAACACTGTGGGTGTTAATTTAGCACTGGGAGCCATAATTCAACACCGTGGGTGTCAAATCAATACTGTATCTGCTAACACAACACACAATTCAACACAGCAACGGTTAAACCAATACCTTCAAGATTCGCAAACAACTGTATTTGCTAAATCAACACGATGTGTACTAACTTAACACCGCGGCGCTAATCTAACACTGAGCATCAATACTGCTGGCAATAAATCAACACCGAGGTTAGGAACACGAGAAGTTAAACCTTAACAGTGAATGAAACACTGAAGTGTTCATTCTGCACTGTTAAGACGTTAAAGCTTGTGCTAACGTGTTAGTTAACCTCAATCAAGGTTAATTTAACACTCACTGCTAAATAAACACTAGAGAAGTTCATTTAATACCGTACGTGCTAACTCACTAAGTGTTCATTCGGAACTGAGGAGAGTTAAGTCAATAATGTAGTAGTTAAACCAATAATGTAATAGTTCATTTAACACTGAAGTGTTAATTCTGCACTCTTAAGCATTAATTCTGCGCTAACGCGTTAATTCTGCACTTTAATACAGTCGAAATCGGTCGAAACTGCGAGAACTGATTTAACACTGTGGGTGTTGATTTAGTTCGACACTGAAATGTTAATTCCGCATTGAACACTAAGAGTGTTAACACTGGGCGTTAATTCAAAACATCCCAAGCATCAATTCAAGATGGCAAGACAAGAGTTCGATGAATTACAGCACCTTTGTCAACGTTTTCAACCGTCCAGGTGTTAGTTTGCACATTAGCATTATCTCAACACTATCGGTTAAATAAACACTGGGGATGTTAATTTAATACTGTATGTGCTAACTCAACACTGAGATCATAATTCAAATTGTGCGCGTTTATGTATCATGCACTGTACACTTAAACACCAAGCGTTAATTCAACAACGATCCAACGTTAAGTACGAGTTCAACACTAAAAGTGTTAATTCCACACTCTTAACCCTTTCAACTTTGTGGGTGTTAGTTCAACACTGATTCAACAGACAAATTCATCGTTGGACTTCAGGAATTAATCTAACACTGTAGTGTTAAGTTAGTACTACAGGTGTTTAATACTGTATGTGCAGTGTAATAGGTATTAACACTTTAGTTCTGTAGATTTAACATATATATATATGTGTGTGTATATATATATATATATATATATATATATATATATATATATATATATATATAATTGTAATCATTAATTCGATACTCTGAGTGTTAATTCACTACTGTAACCCAACACAACATTAAGTTACCTCAGCACTAAGTAATAAGCATACACTTGGGACTGGTGTTAATCCTGCCTCGAGGTGTAAGGTTTTAAATATCGTGCGCATTAATTGAAACACTGAAGCCGCTTCGAAATGCAAAACTCATATATTAATATTAACATTTCTCTCTCAAAATGGTTTCCTTTGACAACATTGACAAAGAAACACTGATTCACGGTGACACAGACGTCTATTACATGCTAACAGAATTAGCCTTGTAGCTCATACGTTATTTGTTAGTGTCTTTAGTCTCCATCGTCAATGTTCACACTAGCAAAAGCTAGAAAAAGTTGCTTGTGGGCGTGGCTTGTGGTGCAGTTTTTTTGGGGGGTTTTTCATTTAAAGC
Source organism: Ictalurus furcatus (assembly GCF_023375685.1). Classification (NCBI taxonomy): domain Eukaryota; kingdom Metazoa; phylum Chordata; class Actinopteri; order Siluriformes; family Ictaluridae; genus Ictalurus; species Ictalurus furcatus. The sequence goes on from NC_071272.1 coordinate 8,054,296, forward strand.
TCCGATGAGAAACATTTGTAGTCATATGTAGTTTTTAAAACTAACTAGTAAAATGAAAATTAAACAATGGTTAAAAGCAGTTGTTTGACTTTGCTGTACGTTACACTCTAGACCGCAGACTAGCTTCGTTCTCGGGTTAGACTAGCAAAGTGTTAGCAAAACCGTATTAGCTACTTCCTTCCAAGCTTAATTTTTCTTCGTAACGTCTCCGTGGGCGTTTTAGATAATGAAAGGATACGAGGAAACCATTTCAGTTCTTCTTTCGTTTTTGTGTCAAACGGTAAACGGGAACTAACCGCAGGTAGGAACTACAATTTTGTGTGGAGAAGAGAAGAAACGTTGCACCACGCGTGAAAAAGGATCGTTCGGATTGGTTGCTTCTTTACTGCGTCGTATTTCATTTGCATAGACTTGAGAAAATCTCAGTTCGCATAGCTACAAAATGGTTGCCGGTCACATGGTGGCTTGCTAGTGTGAACACAGGGTTATTCTGTGTGTGTGTGTGTGTGTGTGTGTGTGGAAATTTCACAGCCTCATAGCACTACCAAATTAAAAACACAAAACCAAAACCATTTTCTTCTTGTGTTAGCTACATCAGCCTTTGGCTCTCCAGTGAACATCTAATCTAGGTTAAAGAAGGAAACGCTGAACACGTTACGCCTTATTTACATTTGGTGTAAAGGCAAAGCAAATGAGCTGAACTACACCTTTATTACCCACAATGATCAGATGATCACAATGTTCAGGTGAATTGTAATCACGTGTATGTGTGACCTTCTGCACTGTAGGTGTTCGGTCAATATTGTAGGTGTTAATTCAACACTGCATGTTGTTCATTTCACACGCTTTACGGGTATAACACACGCTTGAGTGCTCGCGCGTGAGCTCTGTTTCTCCTGTGTGCTGGTGTAAGGGTTTCATCATGTTTCCCTCCCTCTCTTTCCGGTTTGGTTTGGTTTGTCTCACTGCAGACTAACACGAGCTAAACGCGCGCGCTTTGTCCAAAAATAAATAAATAAGAAAAAATGAAAACAAAGCATGCACGGTTTCACCTGCTTGCGGTCGCGAGCGCGCGTGCGCGGAGTTCACCTTCAAGGCAAGGGCATCGCTGGCTCTGAACCTAGCGCGCACTGCATGGATGATGCGCATAGAGGAGGGTTGCGAGCGAGCGCGCGCTTGCGTGAGTGCGTGCGTGTTTTGCCAATGACACACAGTATATATGTCTATGTATGTATGCATGCACGCGCATGCATGAAAGTAATAGAGCAAAGGTGCTTTTGGCGAGCGTGCAAAAGCGCCTCGCAGCTCCACCTTCGTCTCACCTGAAGTCGCTGTACGGGTGGATGATCCAGTACCCGGCGGTCTGCACGCGCTCCTGCTCCTTCTCCACGGCTTTCTGGCTGCCGAACATGCGCAGCGAGAACTTGTTCACTCCGGGCTGCAGCATCGCGCCGATCTGCCGCTGCATGAAGCCGTACTGCTGTCGGCTCTCGTTCTCGTCGCACAGCCCCACCGCAGCCTCCTCCCGGTCCCGGTCCGCGCTCGCGCTCACCGAGTTGCTGTGCTCTTTGGACGCACTGGGACTCGCACCACCTCCTCCGCCACCAACACCTCCTCCTCCTCCTCCTCCACCGCTTTTCTTCGCCGAGTCTCGCCTCTGCACCGAATTCCCCGCGTCCGCTCTCTCGTCCCTCGAGCTCGTCTTGTCCTCCATGACGTCTTGAACCGGGTGTGTGCTGATTAGTTTGTTTAAAATTTTTTTTTATTTTTTCCCCTCCTGTGATCACGGAGAGGAGGAGCGCGCGCGGAAAGGAGCCCCGCCGGAAGCTCCCTCTCGGTTCATTTGATGCGCTTCGGCTCGCGCGGCTCCTTTTGCCGATCGTGCAGCACGCGCACTGACACACCGCGCTGCTGCTGAAAACGGGCAGCGGATCTCTCTCTCTCTCTCTCTCTCTCTCGCTCTCTCTCTGTGGCGCCCTCTAACGGAAACACGTCATAATTTCAATTCACCTGCAACGACAAATCAATAAAAAAACAACAACCTATAAATAAATAAATAATAAATGCTAACATGTGACGAAATAAACAAACAAACAAACAGACAAATAAATAAATAAAAGCAGAGCAGCCAAAACAAAAGATTAATAAAAGTTATAATTATGTAGCCTATACATCATGATGTTATAATAGACAAATGAATAAATGAACAGATTCAAAACTAAAGTGAGCAAGAATGTTAGTAAATAAAAAACAAACTGTTTATTATTTTTTTAAATTATAGAAACAAAACAAAATTCAGCAAATGTTGAATGGGGAAACGTGAAGTGTTGCCTACAGTATCTATGTTATAATAAGTTTTTATAATAAAGAATTTCATCAGTTAATAAATTCAAAACAAATATGAGCTAATATTCATCATTAAAGAAAATTAAAAGAAACAATTATTACGTCTTTCTTTCTGTCTTTTTCTATGATAGAGGTTGAAACGTTAATTTTCTGAATAAAGTTTAACGGACATGCAAAATACGTATACACAAATGTACTTCAGCTAAAGTCTGTATCATTTATCATATTCTAATAACGAAGGTATATATTCAAAACTAAAATTAACTACAAATAAATTGCTTTTATTTTTATTCGTCATTGAAATTTAAATACATGTTTGCTGAAAAAGTTGAGATTTCTAGGACAAATAAATAATAAATCACCTTTAAAAAAAATTAATAAATAAATATTTATCTATTTAATTTATTTAATTATGTGCCTGTATTTATTTCATTTCTAACAAGTTTATTCAGGGAGCGTATAATCTGAAATATTTATTTTATTTATTTTTGCAGTTCTGTTTTAATTCTGAATGAATTGTTTGTTTGACAGAAATGCTGATGCACTTGACGCACGGTGATCGGTGTTGGTCGCATCAGCGGGCATACTGAAGACAGAAGTAATTAGTGGAAGCGTAATCGGATTAGGGAGAGATAATAATCTCCAGCTCACACGTCGGGTTCTCCGTGTTCTAGAAAGTGATCTGCTTAATAACACACATGTTTGCTGCATATAGTTATTAGATTTCAGATTAAAAGGCTGCAGATTAACATCATGGACTACTGCAATCAGAGCTTTATTTCCAAAACTTTCAAGAACACTTTCTTTTCTTCGTCACTGTTTGCAGATGATTCACCGTTCTTTTCATTCACAGTTTATTCAGGAGCAGGAGGACTTTCTGATCTTCTGACTCATGCTCTGATTCGACACCCTAAACATCTGCACTTCAGCAAGAAAAAAAAAATAACAACAGCAACAGTTTATTCCCAAATCTGACTCCTGCGTCTCATGCGGGTTCTGTAGATTTGTACCTACTGCTGTAATCATAAAGGCAGTCTTGTTGCTCATCTCAGGATTCTTATAAAAATCCTTGAAACACACTCTTTATACCGTTCGTCTTTAATCTTCTACACTTCAATCCTAATCTCAATCCCAGTCCTGTCTAGGTGAGTCAATCCACTCAGCAGGTTGTTGGGAGGAAACCTGGAAAACCCAGAATTAACCGACATGGACTTGTTGAGAATGTGTGAAGGACAGTAATCTGAGCCCGGGATCGAACCTGCAGGGAACGTGGAGCTGTGAGGCAGCAACGCTTCCTGCTGTACCAGGGATTTGACAACCTCTATACATTTTTTATTTCATTAATTATATTCACACCTTTTCTCTAAAAATCATTCTTATCCTCTTCAGAATCTTAAATTAGGATTCATTTAACGATGGTTCCTGATTTCTCCATTCTGCTCTTTCAAAACGGATGGGTTTAAGGACTGCACCGTCCTCAGCGATCTCCAGACTGCACCGCTTGGAGTCATTCTCAGTGACAGAATGTAGCCTCCAGTTGATGAGAACTCCATCTTGAATTGAATTAAATCAGAATTCAGTCACATTCCAGCCATTTTCTTTTCTACTGCTGCTTGAAGCTTTTGGTTGTTTGTTTGTTTGTTCGTTTGTTTTTGAGTGACAGACTGAGAGAAAAGCTGCTTGCTTTTTTTTTTCGTCTTTCTCAGTGCGTTTTTTGTTTACGTTACTATCACGTCCCTTTGCTTTGGTTCCAGTCCTGTCTCCAATCTCCAGCTCTGTCTTTTCACTGCTTTGTTTCTCTAATGTGCGCACCTGTTCTGTGTTTGTTTGGTCATTTCTATTCCTCTTTTGCCAATCGAGCCGTGCATTTCCGAGCATTATTTCCTGCCTACTGTTGTCCAGTTTTATGATCCATGTCTGTGTTATCAGTTTTGAGTATGGACGTCTCTTCTTTGTTGTTGCCCGCCTGTGTTTTGTCCAATTTCTGGATGTGCTCCTGACTTTACACATTTGCATCCTGCCTCATGGGGTTACCTAAAGGTTGCACTGTAAACTAAGTGGTTCTCAAAGTGTGGTCTGGGGCAGAGAGGCCATGACATTTTACAGACTTTGTTACAGTGTTGGAATCCCAAATGACATTGTCAAAGTTAGTGAATTTAGGGGTCCAAGCACCAAAGAACAACTTGTCAACACAGACCTAACGTATTCTATCTATTTAAAGCATTATGGCTCCAAAAATTCAAATGATTTTCATGATATAAATCTATTCTAAAGCGGTCCATGGCTACAAAAAGTTTGAGATCCACTGCTTAAAAGGGTTTTTTTTTGTGATCAAAGACATTTGGGAGCCTGCATAGCTGGTTCTGCCCTTGAACCATGGAACAGAGGGGAAAATACTGCATTTTAAAATCAAATATACTGATTTTGTTTAGATTTTTCCCTCAATCTTTTATTCGAACGAGCTGAACAACGTACCTCCTCTCGCATCATCATCTTGCGTCTCTCAGAGAAAACTCGGAGATGTGTGATATCTCGTCGCGTTATAAGTTCGGTAAGTAAAGCGCAGACCCGTGTGGCAATTTGGAAAAGTTATAATAATTATAGCTCTGTTAATGTGCTGATAATCAGCATATTAAACCCACTTCATAAATTCCTGAAAGAAAAGAAAATCCATCTGTGCAATTAGGTGTAACATTTATATGGTGAATGATAATACTGAATCTGCTTGAATGGTTCAGAACCACTCTGAGTCACCGTTTAATGTAGTTGCATAAGCTCTGGTGGGGTAAATAGTGTATTTTCTTTTTTTTCTTATGAATGTCATTTCATATATTAAGCTCGGTCCTCCTAAAAACAAGAACAATCCAGTGTATATACTGTACATAGGGAATAAAACACTCCGTGTCATGCAGTTAAAGGAAAAATAATCAATAACAGGGTGGTGTGATGAAGCAGAGTTACCATTCCCATCTGTTCATTATTATCCCATAACAGGACATCCACAAGTGTTTTATTCCTCTTACACCACAGCAATTTGTCAAATTTGCTAATAGTTTCGATTTATTAAAGGACGACACGCCACAGAGTAGTTTTTATCCGTTTATAGTTACGGTTAATGTTCATGAAACACGTTAGTTCCTGTTCTCACTTACGTTATAGCAGCGTTTCCTCAGCGGCCTCAAAGAGAGAGAGAGAGAGAGAGAGAGAGAGAGAGAGCAATCCACAGCTTGTCATGTTTCTGATAAACCCTGTGAAGTTTTCCGTAAAGAGATGTTTACATTTAATAATTACATGTATGGAAGGAGTCTCCAGTGTCAGTGATTTGGAACCGTCAGAGATACTGTAAAGATGTCACTTTACGTTTTCCGACATCTTCAGGACAGAGGAGTTGTGTACGCTTGTACACTTGGTAACATGACGGGAAAAAAAAGAGAGACCGGTGTTTATTAGTGTTGATTATTTTCCTCTGACAGCACAACACCGATTGTTTTAGTCGTCATGGCGACATTTTACAGCGTCTCGATTCAAACATACATGCTTAGTGACACCGAAGCTAATTCGACTTCGAGTTCTCAACGTTTTCCGTAAACCTATTTATTACTCGACAGAACAGACGATGGCTGATGTGACGGCTCTTGTGAAGCAGCTGGACCGGCTCTGGGTTTTTGTTTTTTTCAGGAGAACCGATTAGCGAAGTCACATGGCATGTGAGCACAATGGGCAGCGGTGTGCCAACGGTGGGCAAAGAGGAGAAGCGCTGGTGCAGATTACCTGCTGATGAAATCCACACCAGTCCACCTGCTCCCTATATCCAGACCTCTGTGTGTGTGTGTGTGTGATCCCTGAATGTCCTCAGCTCATCACAATCTTCACCCTGTTTTGCTAATCTAAATTCAGCTTTTGTGAAATCAGATATGGAGGCACTTCAGCGGCGCCCAAATGAGCTACGCGTCCTTTTTACTCGACAACCAGTAAAGGGACACATCTGGACATAAAGAGGTACAGAACAGGTGTGTTAAAGGAACTTCTCTACCCTGAAACATATTAAACATGCTTAGGCCAGTGGTGGCTTGGCGGTTAAGGCTCTGGGTTACTGATCGGAAGGTCAGGGGTTCAAGCCCCAGCACTGCCAAGCTGCCACTATTGGGCCCTTGAGCAAGGCCCTTAACCCTCTCTGCTCCAGGGGCACTGTATCATGGCTGACCCTGCACTCTGACCCCAACTTCCTGGGATGTGTGAAGAAAAAAGAATTTCACTGTGCTGTTCACATGCACCGCTAGCTTTTCATTTGTAGCACACGCACTGCTAGCTTTTCATTTGTAGCACACACCGCTAGCTTTTCATTTGTAGCACACACACTGCTAGCTTTTCATTTGTAGCACATGCACCGCTAGCTTTTCATTTGTAGCACACACCGCTAGCTTTTCATTTGTAGCACATGCACCGCTAGCTTTTCATTTGTAGCTCACGCACTGCTAGCTTTTCATTTGTAGCACACACCGCTAGCTTTTCATTTGTAGCACACACCGCTAGCTTTTCATTTGTAGCACACACACTGCTATATTTTCATTTGTACCACACACACTGCTAGTTGTTGTAATTTTTTTACTTCATCCCACACACACTGCTAGCTCTTCTGATTTTCTAAACCTTTAAGATCTCACAGAGAGACAACCGAAGAACATTTTCTACGATCACATCCTAGGGATTTCATTAAATTCACATTGTTTACGTTTGCGAGTCCGAGAGTCGGTTCTAGCTGTGCGTAGCATATTATCTAAAAGCTCTGCCACTATGTTTTGTTCTAACTCTCTCTGTATCGATCTCAGAGGCCCAGTGAGCCTGTAAAAACATCCGGTGTGTCGGAAACGTCTTTATCTCCTAAGTCGTTCAGTGCTTTGTAAACGAGCAGCGGCGTTTCTGTTTAAAAAGTCGGTTCCACAGCTAAACGCAACACAGTGTGAGAGGATTTCGGTTGGAGTTTACTTCATCAAGCAATAAAGAGCAGGAAGTCTGTGTATTACCAGGACTCAGAGTGACTATTCTCCAGATGTTCTAGTTGAGATATGAGATGAACAAGATTAAAAAAAAAGCAAAAAAAAAAAAGCAACAAGGTTTTTTTTTTTTTTACACCATATTTATACCACAGCGCTGTTGAGTTCTGGAATCTGATTGGTCAGCAGCTCTGAAAGTACTTCCAGCTGCAAATCACAGGTTTATATTAACGTCCTTGCTTTAATACTTTATCGTCGCTATAGTAACAGCTCATTCACAGGAACTTATAGATTTTCTAAGCAGTAAGGAGATATTTATGTAACGTTTATGGAAGGTGTCTCCAGTGTTCGTACTTTGTAACAGTCTGAGATAAAGCGGTAATTGTTTCTTCACGAGAGAGAAAAAAGAGAGTCTGCTGAAAGTCTGTTTATAGCTGCTGTAACGTAAGTGAGAACGGGAACTAACTACAATAACATCGTAATTGTGTGGTATAAGAGGAATAAAACACGTGTGGATATACAATAGAGAGCAAATCGACTACGATTTTACTTCACAACTGTCAGTAAAATGTTAGGCCACGGCCCCTCGAGTCAACACCAGCAGTTATGATACGTTCATTAAACCAACCTGGTGTGGCGTTAGCGGCTCGTTGCATTGTGTCCTGAATACACTGTTTGTAATATACTATTATTCTAAACATCACAAATGTTAACCATGAGATTTTGCTGAAAATGACTTTCGAAAATCACACAACCTGACCACAACACGAGCAGATTTCACCCTAAACCACTCACTGGCATTAGACCCGATACTACAGATCTCTCAGGCATTATATAAGCCGTGTTATCATAAACGAAGCAGATGTCATTTTATTTCTGTTTTTATTTTGGGATGGATTAGTCTGTCTGCCAACTATTCCCCAGTTGTGTAACTTGGGTTTCAATAGAGAGAACATTGGACACTAAGTCATAAGCCGAGGATACGTTTCTCTTTTCATTTTTTTTTGCCCTCGCTTCAAGTGCGAGCTAAACACAAAGACCAAGGACGTGAACTCAGGACGACGTGGGCGATTTTAGGCCAGGTTTGCAGCATGTCCTTGAAGAACATGCGATGTGTTTCTTTATTGTTCTTCTCATGGTCTGAAGATCCAAAGATTAAATGTTGTTTTAAAAAATAAACAAATTAACAAATAACATGAATATTTATGTTGATATCTTACACATTCAACAGGGGAAAATATTCTACATAATCCTTATCATTATTATTATTATTATTATTATTATTATTATTATTATCCATCCATCCATCCATCCTCTATACTGCTTATCCTTTTCAGGGTCACAGGGGAACCTGGAGCCTATCCCAGGGAGCATGGGGCACAATGCGGGGTACACCCTGGACTAGGTGCCAATCCATCGTAGGGCACACAATCATATACACATTCATACACTACGGACACTTTGGACATGACAATCAGCCTACCATGCATGTCTTTGGAGGAAACTGGAGTACCCAGAGGAAACCCCCGCAGCACGGGGAGAACATGCAAACTCCGCACACACAGGGTGGGAATCGAACCCCCGACCCTGGAGGTGTGAGGCGAACGTGCTAACCACCGTGCGCCCTGGCTGTTGAACATAAAACTGTATAATAGGCTTACAAATAACTCAAATTCATACAATAGAAGTAAAAAAGTATTTAAAATTAGTTCCATTGTTGTTGTTGTCGTTTATTTATTATTATTATTATTATTATTATTATTATTATTATTATTATTATTATTATTATTATTATTATTATTATTATTATTATTATTATTATTATTATTAGTGGTTAGCACGTTCGCCTCACACCGCCAGGGTCGGGGGTTCAATTCCCGTGGCCATGTGTGCGGAGTTTGCATGTTCTCCCCATGCTGTGGGGGTTTCCTCCGGGTACTCCGGTTTTCTCCCCTAGTCCAAAGACATGTATGGTAGGCTGATTGGCGTGTCTAAAGTGTCTGTAGAGTATAAATGGGTGTGTGAGTGTGTGTGTGATTGTGTGCCCTGCGATGGATTGGCACCCTGTCCAGGGTGTACCCTGCCTTGTGCCCGATGCTCCCTGTGATAGGCTCCAGGTTCCCCGTGACCCTGAAAAGGATGAAGTGGTATAGAACATGGATGGATGGATGGATGGACATTTATCCTTATTTACTTCCCAAAGATACTATATCCTTAAGTTCAGTTAGATTTTTATTTTATTTTATTTGAGAAAGAACTCAAAAGATAAAGGTGAAGGTGCATTTCAGCTTCATACGTCAAGCAAACATATGAATAATACGTGATCTGGTATTTCCAGGGACACAGTGGCAAGAAAAACAACTCCCTGCTTAGGCCACACCCACTTCAATTCCAAATCCGGATACAGATATGGATATTTGAAGCGCATAGATATAGTGTGTGACATAGATATAGTGTTATTGTGTTATAATAAACAATAAACAATCTCTAATAACGTACAGGACCGTGTTTTAGTCGTGTAACTGCTTCTAATAAACAATAAACAATCTCTAATAAGGTACAGGACCGTGTTTTACTCGTAGAACTGCCTCTGATCATCTTTTTTCTTGGTTATTTAATCATTTTGGTACAGGACACGCCCACATTTCATTTGGAACATGTCGCAATAGCATTTCTTGGTTGTTAAACTGTTCAACTGAGGCACGTTTTTCATTCTTTTCATCAAAAATCATAAGAAATGTCTATCTACAGTGTAATAACATGATTTAGAACAACATCTGCCGTAAAATCCGGTCTTTCTTTGTGACAATCAGGTGAGCCTGAGAGAAAAGATCATGTTACGGTGGAGAAGCTCTTCTTTCACCGGACTCTTCAGCTCAGTATGAAATATCGCATGGACGTGTACACCGCTGTTAAGCCACAAATAGAATCAGTGCGGAATAAAAGCATCGTCTTTCTGCAAAGTCACTCAACATCTCAATCAACTTCTGATCCATTTACCAACAATTTATGTAAAAAAATATGCACACACACACACGCTGTTTCAGAAACACAACAGAGTGCGAAATAATATGTGTAACGTGTTTTAGATATATTTATCATAAGATTGACATTGACACGTCAAGATGTCAAACTGTCATGTTACGATAAATGCTAATGCACCAGGATAATTAATGAGCGAGAGAGACAGAATGAAAAACAGAGATATAAAGTGACAGAGACAGAGAGAGATGCAGAGAGAGAGAGAGAGAGAGAGAGACAGACATACAGAGACAGAGAGAGATGCAGAGAGAGAGAGAGAGAGAGAGAGAGAGAGAAGGAGACAGACATACAGACAGAGAGAGATGCAGAGAGAGAGAGAGAGAGAGAGAGAGAGGGAGACAGACATACAGACAGAGACAGAGAGAGATGCAGAGAGAGCGAGAGAGAGAGAGAGACAGACAGACATACAGACAGAAACAGAGAGAGAGTGTGAGCGAGAGAGAAAGAAAGACAGTGAGAGAGAGAGGGAGACAGAGAGAACGAGAGAGACAGAAAAAGACAGAGAGAGAGGCAGACAGAGAACGACAGAGAGAGACAGACATACAGACAGACACAGAGACAGAAAGAGAGATGCAGAGAGACAGAGAGAGAGGGAGACAGAAAGACAGAGAGAGAAAGACACATACAGACAGACACAGAGACAGAGAGAGATGCAGAGAAAGGGAGACAGAGAAAGACCGAGAGAGAGAGAGACATACAGACAGACACAGAGAGGGGGGGGGAGACAGAGAGAGAAGGAGACAGAGAAAGACACAGAGACAGAGAGAGAGACAGGGAGACAGAGAAAGACACAGAGAGAGAGAGACAGACAGACAGACACATAGACAGAGAGAGAGGGAGACAGACAGACACAGAGACAGAGGGAGAGACAGAGAGATGGAAACAGAGAAAGAATGAATCACATAATTTGGGGGAAAATCAATAAAAGATAAAGCTCAGCTCTCAGACAGATAACAAAGACGTTTTTCTATCCTGAATTCCTGGAGCTTGTGATGTGAATGACAAACACACACTTCTTCTTCCATTTAAAAAAGAAAAGAAAAAGACATCATATCTACAGGAAATGAAGCGATTTTGAACGTTTTGTGATTCGTGGGAGGTTTCAACGTCTGGAGGAAGAAGAGCAGGTAGCCGTGACGACACAGCAGTGAAAATGTCCTTCTGTGAGGAACACTTGGAAAAAACATTTATACATTTATAACGATTATACCATACATTTATACATTTTTATTTAATATGTTCTAGGTTGACACAAATACAGATATGAAAATGATGAGGACTCTTTTTTTTTTCTTAGAAAGTTTTCCAGAAAACCATTTGAGAATAAAGGTACGAGGTACCTGTATCAGGACTAGGAATCTGTGTGACGCAAGAAAAATTAGCTTGAGCGTGAGTGAGCGGTGAGATATGAAGCTCGCAGGACAAACTGAGACCGCATTCATTAACATTAACATTAACATTAATGTATGGTGCTGTGTGAACGCTGTGATTTACAGTATTCCATCATTCAGCCTTAGTATCTGCCTGGTCAGGGTCACTGGGGTTTAAATCAGGCTCCTAGCTAATAAATAGTTTGGGAAATAAATTGGTTAGAAAATATCATGGGTAGGGTAAGAGCCATGATGCACAAACCATGCTGACATCTCTACATCTGGGGGTTTTCCGGAAATCAATAACCCATGTACACATTAGGCCACACCTACTACAGATTTAAACTGAATCCAGATACAGATAGTAATATTGTGTTACACGTCTATCCAGCAGCCATGCAGCAGTTAAGTTAAAAAGTCTATATTTTAGATAAAAATAAGAATTTATGGATCTACTGCAACTACACAGTAGACCAGAGAGCAATTTATTTTTACTGCTGTGTTGCTTTAAACCGCTCAGTGCCAGACGTTCCCCTTTGAGCAATAGGTCAACTATAGAAACACAGACATGGAGAAAGAGAGAGAGAGAGAGAGAGAGAGAGAGAGAGAGAGAGTGAGACAGAGAGAGTGAGTGAGAGAGAGAGAAAAAAGATATATATATATATATATATAGAGAGAGAGAGAGAGAGAGAGAGAGAGAGAGAGAGAGAGAGGATATTCTTCTGGGAAGGCCGCAGATGTAAAGTTTAAGGAAACATTGTTACGCTCTCTTTCCCTGAATGAGTCTCCAGTTCTCTCAGAGTTCATGTGCTCCGTGTAAGAAATAAAAGACAGCGTGTCGTGCTGTTACGGGAAAATAATCAACGACAGGATGGTGTGATGAAGTGTATTATTTATCTAAAACAGCACAAGCAGAAGTGTTGCATTACAATTACAATTTGTCAACCATTCATTTTTTATTAGACCTTTTTATCCATTTAGAGCTACATTACATGTTAGTGAGTTCCTGTTTTCACTTACGTTATAGCAGCTGTAAACATTCCTTCCCTCACCAGCCACTCTTTATTCTCTCTCTCTTTATTCTCTCTCTCTTTATTCTCTCTCTTTATTATCTCTCTTTATTCTCTCTCTTTATTCTATCTCTTTATTCACTCTCTTTATTATCTCTCTTTATTCTCTCTTTATTCTCTCTTTATTCTCTCTTTATTCTCTCTCTTTTTCTCTCTTTATTCTCTCTTTGTTATCTCTCTTTATTCTCTCTCTCTCTCTTTATTCTCTTTATTCTCTCTCTTTAATATCTCTCTTTATCTCTCTCTTTATTATCTCTCTTTATCTCTCTCTTTATTCTCTCTTTATTCTCTCTCTTTATTATCTCTCTTTATCTCTCTTTATTCTCTCTCTTGAAGTTAATAACACGGAAAAAATCGCCGCTTGTCGAGTGTCTGAGAAACCGCAAAGAAGATGTCCTCTGTCCTGAAGATGTTGTCCTGAAAAGTTACATCTTTATCCTCTGACTGTTACACAGCGCTGACACTGGAGACTCCTTATAAACATGTTACATAAACATCTCCTTAAAGAAAACCTTTTTGATCTGTTTATGTAGCACATCCCTGTGAATAAGCTGTTGCTATAGAAATGATCATGTATTAATACATGGGCGTATTAATTCACTGTGATTCACCTTGCAGCCGGAACTACAGTCCGAGCTGCCATTTTAGAAAATGAATCAACACCTTCTGACCAATCGGTGGTGTATTATAGTGTAACTGTGGCGTGGTGTAATCCTCCTTCAGCCAGATGTTCTCTCCGGTGCTGATTACGCAGATCTGAAACTAAAATCCAGCCAGATGTTGATCTGAAGCATGTTTCCCCTCACAAGGGCACATGTCGTTTCAGGACAATAAAAAGGTGTGTGTGTGTGTGTGTGTGTGTGTGTGTGTGTGTGATTTTAAACAGTTCACTATAGTCTTTATGCATAATGTGGTCTTAAAATTACAAAGTCATGTCATGCCTTCTTCTCTCTCCCTCACTTTTACCTTCTATTTATTTTCCTTTCTATTTTTGCCTTCTCTCTCTCTCTCTCTCTCTCTCTCTCTCCCGGGGCGATGGAGTGCTGCCTCAGCACAGCTGAAAGGTTGCATATGAGAATAAATCAGGACACTTGCTACTGTAGCGCTCGCTATCACATGAGTTGCCCTTTTACTTTTACACACACACACACACACACACACACATTGCACTTGATCATAAGTTTCACACAGATCTCAGACAGACTGCTGAGAGGTTGATTACGTGTCTCAGGCAGTGTGGCTCAGTCGCTGTAGCAGCAGTACACAGTTACTAAACAAATAAATCCATTAAATCAAATAAAACTGAATAATAGAAAACGCTCTGTTTACAGAATCAGAATTAAATTATCTTTATTAATAATAAGTAAATAATTAAAAATAATTAAATAATTAGTAAATAATTAAAATCTCCGCCGACGCCGGTCCCAAGCCCGGGTGAAAAAGGAGGAGGGTTGGGCATCAGGCTAGCATCCTGATCCCGTAAAATTGATCTTGCTACGGAAACAACAAGCAAAAATCAGCGGTCTAAACAATACCGGCGCGATGACCCTGTTTCTCCCTTGATGACAGTGCTGGAGCAAAGCCGAAATGTCGTCCAGCGCCCGATGCAAAACGGGATACTCGACGCCAATACGATCACACGAATTGGACCCTGGAACGTGCGAACGTTGTACCAGTGTGGGAGACTGGAGCAGCTTCTGCACGAATTCGACAATTACCGGCTTGACATTCTTGGTGTCAGCGAAATGAGGTGGACAGGTAATGGAAAAATGACAAGCGACGGGAAGATCGTCCTGTATTCGGGAGCCAAAGAACATCATGTGCACGGCGTCGGGATGGTCCTGAGTAAAACCGCGGCACAGGCACTCGTTGGATGGAAACCGATCAGTGATCGGATCCTTACCGCCCGATTTCAGTCTCGCCATGCTAAAATTACTGTTATTCAAGTCTACGCACCGACAAATGAGGCAGATGATGAAGAGAAGGACGCCTTCTACGACCAGCTGCAAGACACAATCGCAGTTGTCCCCAACCATGACATAAAGATCCTCCTTGGCGACATGAATGCGCAACTCAGCAGCGACCTTCAGGGCTGGGAAAACGTGATCGGACCTCATGGATCGGCAGCAGTAACGAATGATAATGGAGAGCGTCTCCTATCCCTATGCAATCTTAACAACCTTTGCATCGGGAATACATATTTCATTCACAAACGGATTCACAAAAAGACGTGGCGGTCACCAGATGGGGCCACTCACAATGAAATCGACTATGTATGCATCCATCGACGGTGGCGCTCGGCTTTACGTGACATACGGGTTTTTCGCGGCGCCGACGTCGGATCTGATCACCACTTGCTTGTGACCTCAATCCGACTAAAATTGAAAACAGTGGCCGGACACAACACCGTTCGGTCATTTGCCTCCGAGAAATTGAAGGACCGCGTGAACGCCGAGCGCTTCCACATTGAACTCGCTAACCGATTCCAGATTCTTGACAACTCGGCCAGCATTGAAGAACAATGGGCACAGATCAAGGATGCTGCCATCGAGACGGCAGAGAGAACGATTGGTCGACAGCGTGGAACGCAGCGAGAACGGTGGATTCAGGACCGGACATGGTCGTTGCTCGATGAAAGACGGGTCAAGAAACGTCAGCGCGATCAAGCAAAGACCGAAGAGGAGCGAAATGAAGCATCGCAGGCATACCGAGAACTCGACCGCAGGGTCAAGAGGAGTTGCCGAGCAGACAAGAAGGACTGGCTGGACCGGAAGGGCACTGAAGCACAAGTGGCTGCGGACCAGGGTGACAGCAGGACTCTGTTTCGTGTGGTTAGAGACCTCACTCGGGCCCGAAGCGGTTCCACTGGGCTGATAAGGGATACAACCGGCAGGATGCTAGTTAGCAAAGAAGAGCAGGACGCGCGTTGGGTGGAACATTTCAAAAACACCCTAAACCAGCCGGCTCCCGTAGCCACGCACGACTTTACAGTCTTTCCTCCTACCTATGAGCTGGAAGTGGACATGAGCGACATCATGGATGCTGAGGTCGCTGCAGCGATTCGTCATCTGAAAAACAACAAAGCACCTGGTCTTGACCAAATCTCGGCAGAAATGCTGAAAGCGGGTGGTGATGAAGTTGTACGGGTGCTCACTACGCTGCTCAATGACTGCTGGCACATGGAACGTGTCCCAAATGACTGGAGACAGGGTGTCATCGTCAAATTATCTAAGAAAGGTAATCTCGCAGACTGTAGCAATTGGAGAGGCATCACCCTTCTGTCTGTCCCAGGCAAGGTTTTTTGTCTCGTCCTCCTCAAACGGATACTGCGAGCAGTCGATCAGGCTCTACGGGACGAACAGGCCGGGTTTAGAAGCGGTCGGTCGTGCACTGAACAAATCTTTGCTCTTCGAAACATCATTGAACAAAGCTCCGAATATCAGAAACCGCTCTTGGTCAACTTTATAGACTTTAAGAAGGCGTTTGACAGTGTCCACCGGAAATCGCTTTGGAACATCGCACGGCTATATGGCATTCCACAGCGGTTTATCGCCATTTTCCAGAACTTATATCAGGATTCTAGCTGTTGCATCCGGACGGACACAGGTCATACTGCCTTTTTCACCATCGAGACCGGAGTTAGACAGGGCTGCATTCTTTCACCATTCTTTTTCCTCATGATGATGGACTTCGTCATGCGACGAGCACTAACACAGCCAGCGTCTGGAATTCCGTGGACAGGCCAGGGACGCCTGACCGACCTGGAATTCGCCGACGATATTGTGCTATTGGCGCAGAATGGGAAAGTTTTACAGGAGATGACCACTAGCCTGGAGCACGAAGCAGCCAAAGTTGGATTACGGATCAGCACTGACAAGACCAACGTCATGGCGGTTGGCCGGATGACGCCGGTGCGGATCACGGTGAGCAATCAGCTGATCGAAGAAGTCAAACAGTTTACCTAACTTGGCAGCATTGTGGCTGCGGATGGTGGGACTAACGCGGATGTCAATCGCAGAATCGGCAGAGCATTTGCAGTCTTCCAACAGCTACAGCCGATTTGGGCTAGGCGAACTATCCACACCAACAACAAACTTCGCCTGTTTAATAGCATCATCATCCCAACCGCCATCTATGCATCTGAAACTTGGACGAGCTCGAGGGCAGTCATCCACAAGCTGAATGTGTTTCAGCAACGATGCCTGAGAAGAATACTCAGTGTATCATACCGTGATCGTATTTCAAATGAAGAAATTCTAAGAAGAACAAACTCCCGCAGCCTGGCAGAAATGGTCGTAGAGTGAAGAATGCGCTTTGCAGGACACATTCTACGGATGTCTGACCACCGCCATGCAAAGATCGCGCTGCGCTGGACGCCGCCACGGGGGAAGAGAAAAGTAGGGCGGCCGCATAATACATGGCGACGAACATTCATGGAAGATCTACGAACGCTCGACGTCAAGTGGGAAGATGTGGAAATCGACGCTGCCGACCGAGCCCGCTGGCGAATGCTTGTTGCCCGATGCGCCCCGCTGCGCGGACGGAACTAACTAAATAATTAAAAGCTAGGTTATTAGTTTATTACTGGTAATTGATCAATAGTCTTATTAGAATTTAGGCTAATGCAAACAGTTCTTTGGTTCATCTTTCTTGGTTTTTCCCGCAAGGGGGAACCATTAAAGGTTCTCCGTAGAATCCTGTAATAAGGAATTATAACCCTATAATCCTCCTATACTGTCTTATTTCATGGTTCTTTGTTTTAAGTTTCCTTCTTTACCAGATTGTACATTTTCAGAAAATAAGCCAAAAAAACTAAATCTAGATGTATTCCTCTGAAGAATTCTTAAAGATTCTTCCCAGAACCTAGAACAGAAACGGTTCCAAGTGCTTTCACGAGTTCTCCCAGCACGTAGTTTCTCTTTCACTCGCTCCTTGGTTTTTTTTTTTGTTTTCTTAACAAGTTTTAGGGTTTTTTTTGTTTTGTTTTGTTTGTTGTTTTTTGTTTTTGTTTTTTTTTTAATAAATTTCCAAGAATCCTCAAAGATGTTAAAAAGATTAAATTACAGAACAATCCGCAAATCAAAAGTCCAACTCGACATCACATAAAAATTCTGGTTAAAATCTACAATCTAAAATGGAAATATTCTGTTTATTTATTTTCCGACGGTGATGCCGCTACGATCGGCGTCCTTCTGTGTTCAAATGTAAATGACTGAATAAATATAGTTCCTGTTCTTAATGCTGTCTGGACCTAACTCTGTAATGCCAGGGACGCACGCAAGACCAATCTCCCGTTGATTGTAGTAACGATTTCACAGAAACTCGTGTTTTTATCAAGTGTGACTTCAGAAGAAAAACAAATATGGAGGCTGATCGACATGGTCAGCTCGCTCGCCTGGCGTGTGTTATATTTTGCAGTGAAAAACAAACAAGGAGGAAGAGAATGTGTTGTGATAGTTCTTGCATGACACATTATAAAGGCACTTGTACTGTTGCCGTAGTTGTACGAGTCAAGCTTCTTTTTGGATACTCCACTTTCGTGGCATGTTTGTGGCAGCCATGTTTCTGGTATAAAAGCACACAACAACCAGTTGGTGACGCTCTCATTGGATATTGTGGGTATCCCGCCTCTGGCTGCCCGATCAAGAGTGGATCGGAGTGGATTTGGGATGGGGGAGGCTACGACTCGATCCAGAGCAGAAAAACAATCGTAATGACATCACACAATGTCATGAGGATTATTTTGGACAAAAAGTCGGGAGCCCCGCCCCCTCCGCTTGTTATTTAAATCTGATCCGGTCTGTGGCTGACTCGGACACTCACCTTCTAAACTCAGCCCTCAAACGTACTAAATTTTTCAGCTCTGCCTCCTGACCTCCGTAAGACAATATCGGTCATTACTTTTAATTGCCAAGCAATTATTTATCTAACTGTACACTTGTTTTGAGTCTGTAGGACACAGGAATCAGCTGAACTCCGATTTAATTAGCACGTTCATTTAGCTATCACTATACAAATACTCACATTTTTCAACCATATGCAGTAATTCTCCAGTCTGATTGGTGCAGCTGCAAAATCACAATGTACTCGTCTATCAATATTAATACGAACAGGGAATGTACGGCGAACTTTTTTTTGTAAATGTATGTAATTGTCGATATAGTGACGTTTTCTGTAAGGACAGCTTTAATTAATTCATTTAGTTACGGAAGGAGTCTCCAGTGTCAGTCGGAGGTTAAAGCTGTAACTTTATACAGCTTCATAACATAAGTGAGAACTTCATATATGTTCCACAACAATTAAATATAAGTACGAATATATAAAACGTTTATGTTTACAAAATGTATTCACTGTCTAATAGCAGGAACTCTGCTTCATTGATTATTTCCCTAAAACATCACCACAAAGAGTGTTTGTTTGTTTGTTTATTTATTTATATTTCATTAATCAGCTAATTCATTAATTATGTAATTAATATGAGTCTAATTATGTTTCAGTTAGCGTGACTACGGATCATTCTTATTTTAATTCGTATTTGTACATAAGCAGGAGAGAATCACATTTTACTTTAGAATGTCACTTAAAAATTTTTTGATGTAAACATTTATGAACAATTCTTTATTTTCTTTGTTTTATTTGTATTCGTTTTTATAAAATAATAATTAACTAATTTTGTTTATATATATATATATATATATATATATATATGTGTGTGTGTGTGTGTGTGTGTGTGTGTGTGTGTGTGTGTGTCATACATATATATATGTGTGTGTCAGGAACAATTAATTGTAATCCATTATTCATATTTCTTTATTATTGTTAGTGTTTTGGATTGAAATTCTACAAATAAATAAATAAATAAATAAATAAATAATACATTTTTATTTGTTTGTGGAACTTCAGATTCGTGTTTATTTCCCCCTCTTTTCTGCTTCTTGTCTTAAGCTGGTGTTTTACTTGACGTCTGATCAAATCAGTAGCAAATACTTGATGTGAGGCTTCAGGCAAACCGTCATTGAGATCGTCTTCTGAGATACGCTCCAATCCAAAACCAGGATTCCAACACGTCGCTGAAATTTTTAGTAACTGACATGGAGAGTCTAATCTTTTCTCTCGCTCGGTCTCTCGGCATTGACACCTGATAAATATTGCATTTGGCTTGGTGATTGGTTCAGGTGCAATTCTTAAGTACTGACGCTTGCCTACATTACTACTGAGCTCGGAAGCTGACAGAGAATATTCATGATGTGTATCTGACTAATAAACAAATCATATCAAATACAATTCTTTGTGGTGTATATAATAAATGTAAACAATTTTCCCCCAGCTGTTTTTCTTTGATTTGTACGTGCCACAGCTCTTTAAATTTCACACAAACATATCATTTGACATTACAGGTTACAATAAGGAAAACTGCATTTTGCACAATAACCTTTTCTTTGCAACGTTTACAGAATATTTTCTGCATTTTCCCCTTTCGATTTTTTTTAAACATATCTTTGTTTATGCTTATGAATACATATATTTTTTTCCGTGTTTTTAAAGTCAGAAGGCAAAAACAAAAGTGTCCGAATAGTTATTTCCTCGTATTGTGTATGGCATGATCTTGACACCAAAGGGGATGGCATGATCTTGACACCAAAGGGGATGGCATGATCTTGACACCAAAGAGCTGGAGTAATGAAATGGGCAAGCAGTGAAACACAAGTACTGAAGTTGATCAGTAGCTGTCTGGTTTCACCTGGAGCTGTGTAAAGCACGAAGAAACGGTCGGATAAAATGCTGGTAGATCTGGAATATTTGCTAGTGATAATTTGGATTGGCTAGTGTCAGGACTTGTGATGATTCTGCTTTATTTCTTTTAATGATTCCATCAAAAAAAGTTTGAGATGCTGCTTTTAAGGGTTTATTTATTTATTTATTTATTTATTTATTTATTGTTCTTATTATTATTATTATTAAAATGAATAAGAACACCCACCAGGAAGTGTGCTCTTATTTACAGTCAATTCTTCCACCTGGTTCCCCATATTCTGGTATTTATTATTATTTTTCATTTTTAAATTTTAGATAAATTCTTCTTCTTTTTATTTAACCTAAAACACTGAATGTGTCGGAATCGAATGCGTGAACTTGGAGCAGCGAAATCTCAACCCTATTACTCATTCATAGTGTGTGTAACGTAACGCTGCTTATCTCCGGTTTAAGTGCAGTGAGACGTACAGAGGTGTCCTCTTCGTGTCCTCGTAAATTGAAGTTGGGAGAAACTCTGGCACACGATTACACACTCACCTGTCAGTGGAGCTACGCTGACATCATGATGAGGTTCGCTCAGGAGAGCTCAGGTGAACTCTAAATTGCCGCTAGCTATAAATAAGCATGCGTCATGCCCTGCAGTAGACTAGCGTCCCGTCACAGGTGATCCGAGTGTTCTCCGGATCAAACAGAACCCTGAACGGGATAAAGCTTTAACCAATACACATTGCTATTAGCCATTCCTCTTCTACACAGTCTCAATGGCAGCCAATAACACGTGTGTAATATACTGAATTACTGTTGCTGTTTTATCAAAATCCTACAATTAACAGTGCTCAATAAATTGTGGAATCACCATCATCACCACCATCATCATCATCATCATCATTATCATCATCACCACTGTCATCATCATCATCATCATCACCACTGTCACCATCATCATCACCACTGTCATCATCATCATCATCACCATCATCATCATCACCATCATCATCATCACCACTGTCATTATCATCATCATCATCATCATCATCAACATTGTCATCATCATCATCATCATCATCACCACTGTCATCATCATCATCATCATCATCACCACTGTCATCATCATCATCATCATCATCATCACCACTGTCATCATCATCATCATCACCATCACCACTGTCATCATCATCATCATCATCATCATCACCACTGTCATCATCATCATCACCACCATCATCATCATCACCACTGATTTCTAAAATTTTCTTTATTCACCAAACTTGCTTACACAATTCTGCTATTCACTAGTTATTTGTTCATGAATATCACTGTTAATATTATAAACTTTTTCTCTTGTTCCAAGATTCTCCACAAGTTTTCTTTATTATTTATTTATTTATTTATTTATTTATTTATTTAAGCAATATTACAAGAGCAAGAGTGTGGTTCTACTATATACAGTATCCTATACTATATACAGTAATAGTAAATGGTCTGCACAATATATTCGATATATTCTATATAGTCCTTTCTTAACCTTAACTTTCTACAAAGTGCTTTACACACACATACTCACACACCAATGGTAGCAGATGCCATGCAAGGTGCTAGCATGCCATTAGGAGCAACTTGGGGTTCAGTGTCTTGCCCAAGGCATGTGGAATCACGTGGGCTGGGAATTGAACCGCCAACCCTACGATTAGTGTAGAACCCGCTCTACCACCTGAATATATCTACTATATATTCACTGTAGCTAATCACAGCCGTGCCGATATTCAGCACGGTTCGCCATGTCCACTGACGATGTTGCTAACTCTACCATAGTGACCATTGCTAGAGTTGGAATTTTACATAAACACACACTAACTCCTCCTCCTTTTTCCTTTTATGGGGCGCCATGACTTTTTTTTTTTTTCAAATCGAAGGTCTAGTCTTATTTGTCGGAAATGATTGATGTGTTTTGGATCGCGTTCTTTCAAGCCATTGTTATGAAACGTGAAATTCATATCGAACGATCTCATAAAAAAAAAAATCGCAGTAACTCATCACCGATTATACAATTTGAAGCGTTAAATTCTCCTGTGAATGATTTAGGAATAAATCTGTATGTATCCATAGCAATAAACGAGGGTCAAAGTTTTCCAAATGTTACTGATGGAATCTGAGTGTTTTGTTTAAACGTATA
Source organism: Ictalurus furcatus (assembly GCF_023375685.1). Classification (NCBI taxonomy): domain Eukaryota; kingdom Metazoa; phylum Chordata; class Actinopteri; order Siluriformes; family Ictaluridae; genus Ictalurus; species Ictalurus furcatus. The sequence goes on from NC_071272.1 coordinate 8,077,046, forward strand.
GTAGTTTAGTCCTTTTCCTACTTCCACATTGACTCTAAGTCTTTGCTAATGCGCCAGCCACAAGCCCAGCATGAGAGATGGATATGTAGTTATCTCCCTGGGAAACGCAGTAATGCTGTACATTTTTCTTAATTCGGCTCTCCTGCAGGCGCTTTTCCTGAGATCCTCAGTGAAATTGCATATTATAAACACGAGACAGTAATGATACACATGAATCTCTGTCAATGCAACTATCATGGCTGACTCGAGAGAATCCCGCCTCACAGGTAATGTTAATTCTCACACCGTTATGCGCTGATGCTGAAGGACAAACTCGGGGTGGGGGGGAGGCCAGTCCCTCTCCATTCTGTCTCTGTCTCACACAAACACACACACACACACACACACACACACTGAAAGCACTTTAAATAATGAGAGCTCATCAGCATTTAATTCATTAGTGCAGTGCAATTACAGTCGGAAGCCCATTTCTTTCTGCGTAGGCAGGGTTTGATAGTGTGACGGAGGCCCTGGAGTGTAGCGAGCCTCACTTTATTCATCATACATGACTGTAATTGTCTGTAATTATCTATGGGTAATTGTTTGGGGGGGGGGGGGGGGGGTGACATCTCCTCTCCTCTCTGGGATTCACCTTCACAGTGGCAACTCCAAACACTTCAAACATACCTTTGGACTTGGTTCATTTTCTTCCAGGAGGAATTGTAGGTTGTAGTTACATTCCCTGGGAACTTAAGGGCTAAAGTAGGGATGTGGGACTCGAATCTGTTCTTGGATTCCATATTGACTTTTGTACTTGGACTTGCCTTGCTCTAGGGCAGTGGTTTTTAAAGTGGGGGCCGCCAGGGGGCGCCCGGGGGGCTGCAACAATTTGGTGTGAAAAATAAATTCTCACTCTCAGACAACCACACACACACACACACAATCAATTCCTAATGTAATGTAATGTGAAGATGTAAGATGTAATTATTAATAAAAAAAATAAAAAAAAAAGGGGGATATATTCAGAAGTCTGTATTTTTAATGTGTTTTAAAGATATCTTGCAAAAGGGGGGGCTCGGTCAAATGTTAATGCCATTTGGGGGGCCTTGCCCTGGAACAGTTTGGGAACCCCTGTTCCAGGGTATTGGACTAATCATTGGTGCATTGCACAAATGAAGCCAACTCGCTGAAGTAAAGACGAAGGATTTGATGGGTTTTGGTATTTATTTTGACTCTATCTTGATCTTGTTTTCATATGGACTCTATCTTAACTTTGTCCCTGACCCCCTTAAGACCCAGTCTGGACTCGATCTCGGCTCTAGTCCTAGACTCGACAATGATGGTCTTTACAGCTCTAAGCAAAGACGTGGATAAAATTTGCTTCTAATTCTGTCTACAAGTACAAAAGATGACTGCTGCACAAATACCGAGGTCAAAGGTGGAAAGTTTTGAAGGGGGGCTAGTAGAGCTTGTCCACGGTTGCCCATATTGGCACAAAGTCCCTCTGCCACTTTAACAGAGACAAGAACAGTCACAGAAATCACACTGCTAGACCGAGAGCAACATTTTCTCCGTTTTCACTACAAGATTGATTTAATGGCCTGACACAATGTACGTTGGAGACCTGCCATCATTTCTGGCATCTTTGCAAGATAAACAATAAAGTCACCTTTTGTAATGTCACCATGTTTATTGTTGACATACAGAATTGGAGGAAGTAGTCAAGGAAGATTACCCAGCGGCAGCCAGGGATGAATCAGACTTTCTCTAAAGCTGGCTTTACACTGTATAATTTGCAATTTTCTTTAGTCACGAGTTGAGATCAGTGGGCTTACAACGCATAATATGATGTGCTGACGTTATCAGCAGCAGATTTAGTTCACACCCAAACAAAACATATGAGGTCCTTTTATGTACCGTCTTGGCCTTTTCCATCCTCTTCACTCCCTCTTTTTCATACCTGCGGTTTCTTATATCCCGAGGGAAATGCAGGCCTGACATCTTTCACATTATATAACTCTGACAAGCTCTTTATCGGCTGTCCCTTCACGCCACATCTCTCTCCCTGGGAGGTCTGACAGATACAAGCTTCTCTCTCTCTCACTCTCTCCCTCTTTCTATCTGCAGTGTGGGACAAAGGCTAGAAATGAGGGTTGGATGGATAAATGGATGGAAGGATGGATGGATGACATTCACTTCTGTATCCTTGTCACAGTATGGTGGTCTCCTGCAGTGTTAGAAGATTGAGAGATGACCTCTAATAACCTCTTCTTCCATTTCTTCTCTTCACACCTGGTATTAACATGCGTACTGCTGTAGGTGATCGGATCGTAAGTTGTCAGCGCTAAGTACAGCGACAAAGAACCAAGTAATTGGCTGTGTCATTGTCCTAGTCAGAGAATCGTTGCAAGACTGGAAACTGCACCAAACGGTAGCACTTTCTGCCACGAGGCTAACGGATAAAGACAACACTATAATTGCAGAGGTGAAAGCAGCTGCTTTTCGTAGCTGAGTTTTCATCAGCTAATCTCTCATTCATTAATAAGTTGGCAGACTACACGGTTAAAACATCTGAAACATCTTTAAAGGTGCATGAGGTGTAATTTGTTCCTGCCTGAAAATAAAAGAAGCAGAAGACTGATGTAATAAACCTGCACGCCAGCCTTCCTCTAACGGAAATGATGTATGAAGTCCAATCGTGCATGGTCACTGGATACGCGTTCATAATACCAGGTGTGAACGGTCTTATTGACGTAGTGACATCCTGTAATTTGAGTCTCTTTAGATTTTATAGCAATAAAAAATGTGAAAAACCGATTTTTTTATGGTATAATATAATCACAGTATCAGTGCATTTATATTTATAATACCCCAATTATTCATATTCGGATCTAAACCTAAAAAAGGTGTGGTCTAATCCTGGGCTTTTTTTTTTTTTTACCATATATCGTAACAATTTGCCAACAGTAGCAATTTTTTATTTATTAAAACAATGACCTTTTTATATATATATAATTTATAGTTGTTTTTAATGTTGTGGAATGTCTGAAGTTTCTGTTTACAGCTGCTAATGTAAGCGATATTCATCATATGTCATCTTTTCTGCCAGTTTTGTTCACATGAAATCCTACTTCCTGTCTCCAATCTTCAAGAACCTAATATTTATGAATCCTTGGGTTTTTTCTTTTCTTGTTGCTGGTTTCTATGTTTTCGGATTTTGACCCCAGGGATTAGGGATTTACCCCTGATTACAGTATCTGTGTGTAATTACAACTCTCTTAAGCACCCTGTGTTGTACAGCTCAAAAGATACAGCTTCCCTACATGTTTTCTTGAATAATCTAATGAGCAGAAATGTCAAACACACACACACACACACACACACACACACACACACACACACACACACACACACACACACACACACACACACACAAATCTCCATGGCTTTAAAAAAAATCTGGCCTGGGAAGCCGTAGTGAGATGTCTGGCATTTTGTGCGATAATTAGTTCCTTTGTGTGTGACATTGATTACACATTGAATTTCACGTCTCAGCGCTGGTTCAACTCGACACGTTGCACATATAGAAAAGGAGGTGAAATAAACACTCAGTTTCTGTGTAGCTCGAGCCAGGGGTACTGTATCTTCTGTAGGTAAAATTCAACACGTACATGTATGTTGGTTTACAGATGATGCCCATTAAAATACGATCATTCCTTCTTGAACTATAACTAAGCACATTTTTACAGTATTTCTCTCGATTGCTTAAACACTATAACTAGGCTTTTGAACTAAAATTTCGAAACCATAACGGCATTTGTCAAAAAAAAGACACCCATTTCCCTAAACTATAAACACTATTCCCCCGTTTTGACACGAGTCAGATTTGTTGAACTTTCACTGCAAAACTCTACACACAAATCCCTTAATTTCTCATTGCCTTCACCACGTGGTCATTTAGAAAGCACTAGCATTCAATGTTGTTCACTGAAGGCAGCACAGCTTCAGCTCAATTAGCACACAGTTACCCAGGTGGAAACACTAAGAGTCAAAATTGATCACACACACCGATCGGAACCTACAATAGATAGATAAAGGGCCCGAGTCAGTTCATTCAGTTTTGGAACAATGGATCCAGAGAGACGTGAAGGAAGAGGTCGAGGACACCGGAGATGAGGAGGAGGAAGAGCAGTAGGGAGTGGAGGAAGAGATGAAGGAAGAGGGAAAGTAGGAGGTGGAGGAGTAGGGGGAGGAGGAAAAGGAGGAGGAGGTGGAGGAGGAGGGGACGAGGAAGAGGAGTAGGAGGAATACTGGGAGGAGATGGAGGAGGAGTAGGGGGAGGAGGAAGAGGAGAAGGATTAGGTGAAGGAGTAGGAAGAGGAGGAAGAGGAGGTAAAGGAGTAGGGAGAGGAGGAAGAGAAGTAGGATTAGGTGAAGGAGTAGTGAGAGGAGGAAGAGGAGGAGGATTAGGTGAAGGAGTAGGGAGTGGAGGAAGAGGAGGAGGATTAGGTGAAGGAGTAGGTAGAGGAGGAAGAGGAGGTGAAGGAGTAGGTAGAGGAGGAAGAGGAGGAGGAGGTGAAGGAGTAGGGAGAGGAGGAAGAGGAGGTGAAGGAGTAGGTAGAGGAGGAAGAGGGGAGGGAGGTGGAGGAGTAGGGGGAGGAAGAAGAAGAGGAGGATTAGGTGAAGGAGTAGGGAGAGGAGGAAGAGGAGGAGGATTAGGTGAAGGAGTAGGGAGAGGAGGAAGAGGAGGTGAAGGAGTAGGTAGAGGAGGAAGAGGAGGAGGATTAGGTGAAGGAGTAGGGAGAGGAGGAAGAGGAGGTGAAGGAGTAGGTAGAGGAGGAAGAGGAGTAGGATTAGGTGAAGGAGTAGGGAGAGGAGGAAGAGGAGGTGAAGGAGTAGGGAGAGGAGGAAGAGGAGGAGGAGGTGGAGGAGTAGGGGGAGGAGGAAGAGGAGGAGAAGGATGACGATGACAAGGAAGTGGAAGGGGAAAGGCAAGGGCAAGGACACACGCAGTCTCAGGTGAAATTCATGCCACTCTAGTTGACCATGTCCTTGTCCGCAGTATGACTATGAGGGAGGCTGGGCAACGAGCACAGCCAAATTTGAGTCACTTCACCGTCTCCTCGATCATAAGAACCTTCAGGAAGGAAAACAGGTAGGTGTACTTCAGACTGCTCTTTACTGCAACTGTTGCGTACAAAGAAATGCATGAAATTTCCTCACATACAGATAGAGTTTCTGTATGCTTCCATTTTGTAAAAAGGATGTGTTACAGTTACAGTAATCAGTACTTCTATTTTTGTAGGACACCGAGACAACCACCTGGTGGAGGAAGGCTAAGGCTTTTGTCAGAGGAGCAAGAGAGGGAGCTGGTAAATATGGTAATCGCCAACAATCCAATAATCTGCCTGCGAGAGATTGAAAGGAGCGTGATTGAAGACAATCACCAATTTCAGGGGATAAATGCCTCGAGATGAAACGGGCCTACCTCGTCACTTTCGAGCAAAACTCCAACAGACTGAAAGACCAACGTCTGGAATAAGTTCAAGTGTGAGTTCCAGCTTGAGCAGATGGAGCCAGAACAGCCAGAGCAGCGGTTGGTTCGTGACTGGTTTACCAATAACGCAAGGTTTTCCAACATCGTTCTGAAGACATACTCTCCTTTTCTAAACCCGATGGAGGAGGTTTATTCAACATGGTGGTGGAAAGTGTAGGACCGACAACCTCACATCCATGTTCACCTCCTCCAGGCGATGGAAGAAGCCTGGCTAGACATTTCAGTTGATGCGTGCCAGGGGTGGATCAGGCATGCAAGAGGATTTTACCCCCGCTGCCTGGCTAGGACCAATACAGCCTGTGATGAGATTCTCTGGCCTGTCCCAGACCAAAGATGGTATGCTGGGGCAGAATCTTTTTTTTTGTTTTGTTTGGTGTAAGGAATAAAAATGTGCAAATGTATATATTTGTTGTGTCTTTTGTTGTGTTCATCATGTGAAAAGGTTTTTGAGGGGGAGAACAGCAAGCAACATAACTTATATTATCGGTTTTTGTAGTACTGTTTTGAATTTATTTCACCAGTGTGGAAGACTATGTTGTAGTGTGTGTGTGTGTGTGTGTGTTTGAGGGCTTGTGTGTCATGTCTGAAGCCAAAGTTTTGGTTTTTCAGCAAGACTGAATGGTTTTGAGTGGAGAGCTTCATTTTGACCTGAAAATAAGAAGTTTGGGGAATTGGGTGAGAAGTTATGGGTTTGTGTTTAGAGTTTTGAGAAAATTTCAGGAAATGTGTTTAAGCAAGCGACAAAAACTGTAATAATATGTGTGTGTGTGCGTGTGTGTGTGTGTGCGTGTGTGTGTGTGTGTGTGTGTGTGTGTGTGTGTGTTGAAGTGGAATGTAAGTAAGCTTACATGCTGGTCGAGTTACACTCGGCTTGGCACCTGACACTCCACTGAAATACAACACACACCATGTGCACATCTCTCAGAAACACACATGTGACTTCATATTGTACATTACACACACACACACACACACACACACACACACTTGAGTTGCTATAACTCAAATGGAACATTCAAAACACTTCATTAATGAAATAATTTTCCAAATAATTTTCTGTGTAAAATTATTTCGTCAAAAAATAAATCCGAATAATTTTTGAATAAATAGTTTGAAAATGGATGTTTTCTTTAAAGCTTTATTTATTTATCGTCGACTAGGAAAGTCACAACATCAATCAAAGTGTCATGATGTCTCCAGTTTCCCATTGGTTGATCGATTCATATCCGCATATCTATAAATATCAACGGTTAAGGCTCTAGGTTACTGATCGGTAGGTCAGTACTGCCAAGCTGCCACTATTGGGCCCTTGAGCAAGGCCCTTAACCCTCTCTGCTCCAGGGGTGCTGTATCATGGCTGACCCCGCACTCTGACCCAAACTTCCTAAAATGTTGGGATATGTGAAGAAAAGAATTTCACTGTTCTGTAATGTATACGTGACAAATAAAAGCTTTTTCTTCTATTTATAAATGTTATAAATATATATAATACATAGCATACAGTATATTTTCTGAATGAATCTCCAGAATAAAACATCAACATCAACATCCTGCAATCACACAGCATCACCTGCATATTTCCACACATGGGAATTTGCCACTTTAACCAACGCCATTCTCGACTTTGAAGATCTAATTGAAATTTTGCTAAATGACACACGCAGCAATCAAAGAAGATAAATATTACTCTCTCTCTCTCTCTCTCTCTCTCTCTCTCTCTCCCTTTGCATGTGTATGTGTGTGTGTGTGTGTGTGTGTGTGTGTTTATGTGAGAAACACCCAATGACCAGTAATAAGCTTTGATTACGTGAGACCGTCTCACCAATTAAGAAGCACACACACACACACACACACAGACACGTCTAAATCAAACAAATCAGCTATCGTCATAATTATGACACACATTGTTACCATGGAGACAGGGATGAAATCCTTAGAGTCTGATGAAGGAGGGGACAGGGATAGTAACAGAGAGAGAGAGAGTGTGTATGTGTATGTGTATCTGTGTGTTGCCAGGAAAGACTGAATGGAATTAGGACATAGCGTGTGTGTGTGTGTGTGTGTGTGTGTGTGTAGCTAAGTTTGTTTTGTTGAGTTTGCAGATTTAGCGATTACGCACATGCGAGACAGTGACATCACGTGATTAATGATGCCGTTAGCGAAGCGGCGGTAGATCCATCACTGCAGTGTGGCCCCCGGAGCGGAGATATATTATTAATGAAATGGGAAAAAAATATATAGGTTGTCAGATACAAATGATATGAAAAATGTGCGAGAAACTTGTGGAACTATGACGTCTGCGGTGTGGATGAGATTTCTGTGTTTCTCACTGCGTCTCTGTGTTTGTTCTTGTCATCTTCTTTTAAATATTTAGGACACTTTGGATGGAAACTTGCTAACGAGAGCAAACCATCAGCTCCATAAGTCATCGTGACATCACAGCGATGGAGGACAATGCAGCTCATAAGTGTCCGAGTTAGTCTGTTTAGTCCCGGGAATGACAGCTGTTAAATATTCCAGATGTTTCTGTGACGCAAAGAAATATTTTCTGCTCAAATCCCGGCAGAACTCACTGATCAGCAGTGTCTGAAAATTTCTGGAAGACGCCGTTAAGTCCGGTACACACCGTTGCTGATAAAACCTTGATGAGCAAAATAAGCCCCGCCCACTTTACATGGAAATGTGATTCACAAAGCAAACAAAAATTGTCAAACAATAATAGACTTCTGAGTCAAAGGTGTTTGTACTAGTGTGCTATTTTAATTCTGTACACGATTGTTCTCTCTCTCTCTTTCTTTCTGTCTGTCTTCCTCTCTCTCTTGATCTGCCTCTCTCTATCTCTCAATCTGTCTCTCTATCTTCATTCTTCCTCACTGTCTCTCATTCTGTCTCTGCCTTTCTATTTCGGCCTCCCTATGCATCTCTATGCATCTCTTTTTTCATTCTTCCCCACTCTCTCTCTCGCTCTTCATTGTTCATCTCTGTCCATACAGTATGTCTCTCTCTGTCTCTGTTTTGCTCCTCCTCCCTTCCTCTTTCTGTCTCTGGCTGTGTAAAGTGGAGCAGAAGTGCAGGGAGAAAGAGACAGAACGAGAGAGAGAAAGAGAGCGAGAGAAAGAGAGAGTGGGAGACAGAAGGAGAAGAAAAGAAAGAGTTCGACCTGTTTCTGTGAGAGAAAGTTACAGTAAACGTGCGCATTAAGCCGAAAATCAGAAGCACAGAGAGAGAGAGAGAGAGAGAGAGAGAGAGAGATTTCTGTTGTTTTTCTAATTACAGATTTCCTCTCTCTCTCTCGCTCTCTCACGCTCAGAGATGGAAGTTACACAAGTGACAAGTGACAGGAACAAGTGACAGGAAGTTTGAGTGAAGTTGAACTTCATGCAAAGGAAAAGCGATGCAATGTGATGAATCCCAGTGTGAGTGAGGGGCGGAGCTTTATTATATTGACTTATTTATGTACTGTAATGCAAAAAAAGCTAATAATGTCGGATTTATCATAAAACATGCTTTGGGTGTTGTCACAGTTTATAGGACTACCAGACCGATAAAATATAAAACTTTTCTAAATAGGCTAGTTTGTTGTCGCTAGCCAAGGAGTGACACAGCTAAGCTATCATTGTATGGGTTTACCTGCTACAGTGCCATGCAAAGTACATTATCTTTCCTTCTGCTCTGCTCATATCATGTTCACATAAACTGGAACTCATACAGACATTTACACACCTCAGCATGACATGATGTTACTGTTTCAGTTTCAACCCATTTACTCATTAAAAAATAAATCAGCATATATTAATTTTTCCTCACACTGACTGTATGAGCTAGCGTTTGGCAGAATTGAGAGCCATCAGCCAATAAGACACGGGTGTTTCCACGGGTGTATTTTCATGTAAACGCTGTCTGATCGGTCTCACCTCCATTCACTGAAGATATAAAATTACAACACCGCCATCTTATTTTAGTGACATTCAGTTACGTAGCGACTAACTGCTCAAAGTGGAGAATTATTCGCAAGTACGCAAGTGTACGCAAGTACATTCATTTTACTGACATCCGAAACTCTAATCAAATTACAATAAATTTAAAATGTAACACGTTACATTACTGCGTTATCAGAAAAAGTCATTAGATTACACCCAACTCTGGTGATTAACCCGCTGCTTTCCAAATGAATACGACGAGCTTCGTAATTTCCGTCTTTGGACGTGTGCTTTTGATGTTTAATTCGTTTCATTTGTTGACTTGTTTTCATTCTTTACTTCTTCTTATAACTCCTTAATAGATTTGATTTCATGTGAACAAACTCAAAACGTTCTCCATTTAACACTCCATTTAAAAATCGAGAACTCTGCATCCAACGAGATATTACTAATGTTAAATAGAGAAAGTGGGCGGGGCTTCGAGAGTGTCCATTTATAACTGGAGAGTTCAAAACACCTACACAGCTGTCAATCATTCTAGAGTCACCTATCGATTGGCTCATCTGGAATTTTTATTAAAGGGAAAATAGAAAAAGACTGCGCTTTTGGCATATTTATAACATAAGTGTAACATACTCCGATGTTAAAACGCGGAGCTGCTACACAAAATGTGTAAAGGTTCTAATTAGTACTCCAGGAGAAATACTGCATCTTATAAAGAAGTATTTTTTAAATTTCATTTAAACAAATTTCCTTTACTGGTTTGGGGTCAGACTTCTAGGTGCAGCACAGCGTTAATTAGTTATCGTTAATAATGACGTCAGTGAGAGTCCTCACAGGATCTTAAAACAAACACGTGAGTGCGTTTGACCTTCCCACATTAAACAACACTCCAAGCACACCGCTACCTTTAATACGATACGTTTAATATGAAGGATAATTGGGATGAAATGTATAATCCGCAGGTCAAACACACACAGGAGGGCAGCTGGAAGTGACCAGATGTTCATTATTACTAAGAATGCAAAAATAAATCCGGATTTCAGTATCATTATTTTAAAAGAGATAGTTTATTTATTTATTTATTTATTTATTTCTGTTTGGCTCAGATGCAGTAAAGCCGACATTAAATCCAGTCGGGTTTTGGCTACTTTCATTTAATCACAGATGATTAGATGAAGGAGTTTTGAACATCTGGAGTTTATGAACCCTGCTTTAAAAAAAATAAATAAATAAGACAATCCAACAAGAAAATCTCTAATGGCTTGATATCAGATTAATGAAGGATTCCATTTGGTAACAGTAACTAGCAACTTAACTGCTGGAGAATAAAATAGTTAAACAGTTTAAATTGTTAAATAATTCAATAGTTAGCTGGCTAATATTTGCACAGTGCTAGCTTAGCTAACGTTGTGTGTAATTATTTATGCCAGCAATGAAGTGAGCATAAGCAAGAAACACTTGCAGCCATGTTATATGGTTAATATGGAGAAAGTGTGGAGTGTGTCCAATACGCAAAGCAAGAGTGTGTGTGTGTGTGTGTGTGTGTGTGTGTGTGTGTGTGTGTGTGTAGTAAAGATTATAATAATGGATGGTCATGCTGGGATGTTCATGTGTGTTCTGTTATGTTATGTGTTATGTTTATCCCCTGCTTTTTTTTTCTACATCTGTGTTTACGGTACAGATAATCGATCAGATGTAGATGTTCCATGACTTGAATGATTAATTAAAGATGCGCTAAACATCTCAGTACAGGCTTTGGATCAATAAGACATGTTCAGCTCTCACGGTGTGGTTAATAATTCAGACCTGTGGGTGTTGTGGAGTTTTATGGGTGAGTGACGTGTCAAACCTCTCGACACGTCACTCGGAAATCACTCTCATGCCCCATGCACTTAAAAACAAATGTCTGTTTCTTAATGACTTTTAACCCCGAAGCAATAACCACACTGAGAGAAAGCGGTGTGAAAACTTACTGACTTAAAATGTTCCTGACAGCTCGGCAAATCCGAGGATCCAGCTACAATACTAGAAAAAAGTGCAACAAAATGTTTGACGTGTTTTTGTTTGTTTTTTTAAACTCGAAAGATAAACAGAGCAGCTCGCGATGAGAAAACTGCATTCGAATAAAGCTTGTAATTCCGAATTTTTCACTTCCCAACTAGAAAAACCTAGAAACAAGGTTGGGAATATTTACTCGGAACATCAGGAAGGTCTCCTATAATCTAATTTACAGCTTGCGACATCAAATTCAGCATGTAACCTCATCACTTCACTACTTTATACTACTACATTTATACTAGTATTTACTTCAGATCAATCAGCAATTGGTTAAATCATATACATATAGTTCATAGATTTGAGCAAGTAAATATAACATGAAACCTAATCCAGGTTTTGTTTTAAACCTAATCTCCATCTAGCATATATCTAGTGTATGTGTGATTCTCACCAACGAAAAAATTTCTCAGGTTTCTCTGCACCGAGGGAAAAATAATTCACGTATAATGGAAGTTACGGGCAACTGTTGAACGTAAAACTGTAAAATAAGCTTACAAATAACTCAAATAAATTCATACAATAGAGTTAAAAGTAGTTCCAGATACTTACTTACAGTACTATTTCCTTGGTAACAAGTTTTTGTTGTATCTTTGCACAACAACACAACTGACCTACATCATTGTACATGTGTCTTGTGTGACACCTTGGTAAGGAAAAGCCTTTTTATAGGCCATCAATTTACTAACCCAGCTGATATTAATTTGCACAGATAGGGGGTGTAATTACTTACGGATTGCAGCTGGTTCCTTGCCTTACCTTGCCTTGGAGAACTGCTTTTTCTTAGCGTGTTCAATACTTTTTTTCCCGTGTCATTCCACTTTATTACACAGAACTTTATTTATGGACGTTAATGTTGTGAATTCTTTATATTTCCAGATTTCTTGGGGTAATACTGATGTCTGGTGAAAATTTCATGTGAATAACCTCATTGGAAATATATTTACTGAAAAAAATGTTGGCACTTCCAATACTTATTTCACCCGCTAAAATCAACAACAACAACAACAACAACAACAACAACAAAACAGCAGGGCAGCGGGCCAAATCAGTTGTCAGGCCACCGGGAATTCTCCTGGTGCTCCCAATGGCCAGTCCGGGCCTGGTTCTGCTGATGATTCATTGTGTTGTTAAATAGAGCAGGTAAGATGAGCTGCAGGTGTGTGTGTGTGTGTGTGTGTGTGTGTGTGTGTGAGTGAGAGAGAGAGAGAGAGAGAGAGAGAGAGAGAGAGAGAGAGAGAGAGAGAGAGAGAGAGAGATTTTGGCTTAGGGAGCCCTCTGGTGGACAGGAAGAACATTGCATAGCAAGTTTTTTTCTTCTTCTAGAAATGCACTATGAGGAGAACAATCCATTTCAACTTTTTCTGAAATGTATGTGTTCATATTTCTTAAAGGTACATATTGTATAATCATAGTATAATCCTTTTCAAGAACAAACCATTGATTTTGTTTACTTAGTATTCTTTATTTTTCCTAGCAACTGTCAGTGAATTGTTGTCACATTAAAGAGCGACCTTCAATAAACCATTTATTTTACCTATTTATGTGTTCATTATTTTGTATGGTATGGAAACTATTCTAGTATTTACACTTGAGCTAAAAACAGATTAGTTCCTGCCAGTTACCGTAAAACCCCGTATATTCACAAACACAAAAAAAGCATACTGTCCAAAACCTTCTGAGACTACAGAGGACCAGACCTCAGTGTAGTCAAAGCTAGGATCAGCCATGAATTTATATATTTATAAACATAAATGAAACACTAGAACGTTAGCATATTTACAAATATATTATATCAACGAACTACAGTATTACTAATGATACAAAAATGAAACTGCACCACAGCACCAGTAGAGGGGGTAAAGGGCACTGAGGTTTTAGGTGCATAACAAGTCATGCAACATAAAGTCTGCTGCTTTCATGTAATTTACACAACAAAACGGTGTGAATATGAATTATTTCTCCAAGCAGACAGAATTTCTACATTTTAGTTTCTTAATGCAATAAAAAAACAAGTCACTTTCCTAAAATTTTTACAATTTTACATCAGTCTTTTCTCTTAGTCATTACAGAGAATCCATCATCACCAAACAAGCTCTGACTGACATTTTAATTTGGATTGGTGAGCTTTTACGCACACACACACACACACACACACACACAGAGAGAGAGAGAGAGAGAGATCTCCACATCTTGTAGCCCCCGAGGCTAATCACTTTCTCTGTAACATTAAAATGTGACATTAAAGGAAATGTGACACGCCATCAGGCATTAAAGCAGTCGTGACTGTGAAACACACACGCGCACACACACACGCGCGCGCGGTCATATCATTAATTAATTTTTATTTGCCATGGCCTTAAAGTCAGGGCTGTAATACATTCAGAGCTGCAGCTGCTTACAAATAGTTCATGTTGTGATTCAGGTCACATATGAGACAGATAGACAGAGAGAAACAGACATATAGATAAACATGCACAGACAGAAAGATACAGAGAGACAGACATATACATAGGCATAGACAGACATATGAATAGACAAATAGATAGATAAGAAAAGATGATAGATAGAATGGTAGACAAATAGAAACACAGACATATAGATGTAAGCTGGCAGACAGATAGACAGATAAAGAAACACAGACAGACAGATAGAAAGATAAACATTTGGATGTACAGTCAGACAAATAGACAGACAGAGGCAGACAGACATGTGATAGACAGACAGCCAGACAGACAGACATGTGAATAGACAGACAGACAGACGTGTGAATAGACAGACAGACAGATAGAGGAATGTAATTGGAGGCCCGGTTTAGTTCCTGTTCGTTAGCTGCAAGAACATTTTTGGTTCCTTTACCTGAGCGACTGCTTTTCTGTGTTCTGATATGGTTCTGTTGAACCCTGAAGGAGAAACGCTCCCGGTTCCTGCAGTGCGCTGGAAACACAGAACAGGAACTCATTCAGGAACTGTGTAGTTCTCCTTCAGTAGAGGTCAGATCTTCAGCACGCTCAGCTCTGTGTGTTCCTCCAAGCCGTCCCTGAGCGAATAGACATTTCTCACAAAGAAAAAAACCCAAATACTTCAATTAAGCGACGTGAAGCGTTCCAAACTTGATCACGTTGCATTTCCACTACAACAGTTTGGGTTTCCTCAGCCAAGTCAACCGAAGGGTTTATTTTCCAACTCGCAGGGATTTATACGGAGCAAATTAATCATATCTGTCTTTTTCTTTTGTGCACCGGGGCTCAGGAGTCATTTACAAAATGAGCTGTATAGAAAAAAATATGGAATGTAGAAAATGTGGAACATATTTATAGAGGTGCTGCAGCTGATCCACTAGTACACACACACACACACACACACACACACACACCACTGCATCAGAGTTGCTGCTGAATTGTCCATCATGAATAAATAATATATTTTATTTAAACACTGAGCTCCATTCACAAAAAATAAAGATATATAATACAGAAAAGAGTTAAAATATAGCCAAACGTAGCTATAATTTCTCATTATAAGATTTCCTTAAACCAAAATTAAGATGATTCAGCCTATTTTTAGCCATTTTTTTTATTTTAAGCTTTCAAATTACTCTATTATTTTTGCTAATTTCTAGCATTTATTTTTAGAAAGAAGCCAATACACCAAGAACATACAGACTCGATAACTTATACATAAGATATATATATATATATATATATATATATATATATATATATATATATATATATATAAGATATATATTGCTTTATTATACCACAGCGCTGTGATTCGAAGAGGGCTTTATCTGAACTCGTGTTGTGATTATGTCACATGACACGTCTCACTCCAAATCTGCGTGAATTTTGAAAATTTGCTTGATTTTGCG
The DNA here is from genome assembly GCF_023375685.1 of Ictalurus furcatus. Classification (NCBI taxonomy): domain Eukaryota; kingdom Metazoa; phylum Chordata; class Actinopteri; order Siluriformes; family Ictaluridae; genus Ictalurus; species Ictalurus furcatus. Next base: position 8,092,434 of record NC_071272.1, read on the forward strand.
TTCATTTCTCCAGGAGGGACTGTCTAACATCAGAGAGCTCAGGAGATACCTTGTTTTGGCGGCCGCTCTGCAATGATAAATGTAACTATAAATGAATAAATATATGACATGTTGTTCTTTAATAAATAATAAGTGGTAGTGAGGGCAAATAGTTGTGATATAAGTGGAAGAAAACACTTCAGGACATGCTGTTATAGGAAAAAAATCAATGACTTTTGTTACTCCAACACCTGTCCTTTGAGACAAGCTCAAAACCTTTCTTCCATTTAAGTTTAACAAAAAGTAATTCTGGCACAAAGCAGACCGAGATATACAAAAATATACACAGAGAATCATTATTTGAATTCATGAGGCTTCAAGAGTCTTGGTACTTCACGAATTTAAACTAAAGAAACACCACGAGTCTGATACACTCGAGCGATCACGAGTCACTCGGAGGTCCACCTCAGGTCAACACTGTGTTGTATATAATCTCAACCCGTTAATGATGAGCTGTAGTAATGAAACTGGGGCCTTGTGGTCCATTTGAGTCAGGAGTAAATGTTTGTCCTGGCTGAAGTGGTCACACATTTACATCTAAACAAACACACACCTGCTTTTTACCTCATGTCCATGCTAAAGATTTCTTCCTTCACCAATGTCACCTCAGAAATCTACAATAAATCTACATCCGCCTTTCTGTGGAGTGTATTTCTGACAAGGTACAGCAGTGTAAAAAATGATATACAAATAAAATTAAATTGAATGAATGCAGTTAATCCTGTCTATGTGTATAGAGATATATTCGAAAACCTCGTTCTGTTTTCAAAAACACAGAACAATTAGGGGGGGGGAAACGCTCGCATGAGCACACCAGCCCAGTAGACGGTGGTAGTAGGGTTAGGGTTAGGATCATAAACTAAAACTCTCAAGAATGACGTTAAGAGCTGCACATTAAGCGGTAGAAAAAGCTAAATTATTCCAACTGAAACAAAATCTCAGTTCACAGAGCGGTTTGTAGCACCGGAGCGGTGGATTCAGGAGCAGGACAACGCCAATCATCCATCCATCCATCCATTTTCTATACCGCGTATCCTATTGGGTTGTGGGGAACCTGGAGTCTATCCCAGGGAGCATGGGGCACAAGGCAGGGTACACCCTGGACAGGGTGCTGATCCATCACAGGCACACTCACATACACACTCACACACCCGGCCTACCATGTATGTCTTTGGACTAGGGGAGGAAACCGGAGAACCCGGAGGAAACCCCTGCAGCACGGGGAGAACATGCAAACTCCACACACACAGGGCAACAATAGGAATCGAACCCCCGACCCTGGAGGAATGGGCTAACCACTAAGAAGTTATCAAACCAGAAATAACAACCTGGTCAGCAGCCGTGATAAACAGAGTCCTAGTACATTTATAACACACGCAAAACACGCACAATGGGCATGTGCAAGTTCACGCTGTTACGGCAACATTTTCAGAAACATCAGTGTCCACGTGACTTTTCTTCCAGAAAAAAAGAAAACTGATGGGTTCCAGAAGTTTTTCTCAAACTGATCCTGATGCACGTATAAAGACATGAGGAAATCATTCGCCTGAAAGTAAGCTTTGATATTGTACAGTTTGAACAGAGAGAGAAACATACTGAGTGTAATTTATTCTACATCTGTACAACATAAAAAGCTTGATGATAGACTTGGCTGTTTCCCCAAAATGCAACAGGACGATGTCTAAAATTCCAAAGAAGGTTAACACAAATACGAAAGGAGACCAAGTACAGGATTAGACACAGGATTACACTCTGAGGTTTTGGCAGAAACTTTTTACTTTTTGCCTAAACAATATGATGACAAAGACGGACGCAAATTAGACATGTCAGAGGTACTCTTCTTTTTGGTAATCAGTCTGTTATTATGGCCTTAATACATGTTAATACACATGACTTTAAAAAAATATATAAAAGACTGCCATTTCATTTCTGGCCACCTGATGGCATTAAAACGGAGACGATGGGAATGTAAACGGCTCTGGGATCTCCATCAAGCCAAAGCAGAATGTCATGTATTCCCAAAAAAACATGTGAAGAGAAAATAAATCAGAGGTAAAGAGGCTGGACGCTAAGTAAACCTGTCAGTTTGATTACACCTCTGTCCTATAAGGTCAGGGGTCAAATGGACAAGCTTAACTACTTAAATGATGGCCAGAGGTCAAGGTCTGAAGCCAGGGACAAGTGTCCTTAGGGAACATTATCTTGGTGGTTTATTGCTTTTATTATTAGAGAAAGGAAAGAGTGAGCTAAAAAAAAAAAAAGATAAGAAAGAGAAATCGAACTCAGTTATTTGCTGAATAGTACTAGATAGTATATTAATAACGTAATAAAAAACAAAGTATGTGTCAATAGATGACTATGAGCCATTTGGATCCGTCATCATAAAGAAGAAGAAGAAGAAGAGGAAGAAGAAGAAGAAAATGTCTAGATGTATGCGCTTGTTTACTTTTTCTTAAAATAAATACAATCCTGTATGATTTGTCCTTTTTTGCATGGTAAAGGACTGCAAAGTCTCGAAATTTTACTGTACTTTTAGAAAAATAAAGCTCTTGAGGAATCCCTAAGGTCACCAAACAAACAATCCTCAAATTCCTCTCAGTCTGAGATGTCTCAAAACATGAATCAAAGCCAAGTTTGGATTCGGCTGACTCATTAATACAGGGGTGTGTGTGTGTGTGTGTCTGTGTGTGTGTGTCTGTGTGTGTGTGTGTGTGTGTGTGTGTGTGTGTGTAATTGATTGTGTTTAAATGACTGACGAGTTGTATCAGGTGCTCCTGCTTTGTTTCAAGGCAAACTAGAGTGTTTAGATTGTAAAATCATGGCTGCCATTGCTGAGTGTGTTCCAAACAATTCTGAGCATTAAGTATGATGCAAAGCGATTTGCGTACTTGGAAATCCTTGACAATTTTAAAAGCGTAAGAACGTAAACATGGCCAGAATTTTCATTCCCAGAGAAAGTCATTAACCGCTAAACCACTGAGAAATAAACCTGGTGTTTGTGTCATCAGCAAAAAAAACAAACTGCAGACTTAATGTCTCAAACGTGTTCACCATTTAAAGAAGTGTGTTTTAAACTACTTATCTGCCATGTTTTTTTGTTTGTTTGTTGTTTTTTTAATGGTGTCAGTATTAGCCTTTACACCTGTTGGACACTACCTGTTTTAGTGGATTAACATGATTTTGTTTCCTCTGTTCAGCCAGAGAGAGATTAGCATGGTTAGCATTCTGAGTGCTATATGTGTGAATTAGCCTCTGCAAATATAATGACACATTAGTGTAGCTTTGAGAAAGATTTTATTGATCTTGGAAGCATTTCCAGGGACTAAAACATTTCAGAAAATGAAAGAAAAACCATTAAAGTAGCCTGTGTTGTGCTAATCCAGATAACATAAAATAGCCTACTGAAAAACATATTATAGCAAAATTATGCTTTTGTTGATTTATTCGTATTCACACGTTTATTGATGGTGATTTACTCAGAAAGTTGACTCAAATTCCTGACACACTTTCATAGAACTAAGAAAAAAAAATGAAGGAGTCGAACACACATAGCTAAAATGTACCAAAACCTCTCCTAAAGCGAAGGATTTCTGTCAAACACGACGTTATATTATTCTTTAATACTATTTCATTGTATTGTGACATTTATACATGACCAAAAGTCATAAAATATTAATACAAGATTAGGGGGGAAATGATTCTGTCTTAGCGATGGACGCTAATGAATCAATTTGAGCAATATGAGCAGGAAATATGAACAAACAAGATTTAAAAAAAAAAATTTGTTTTGATTTAAGCTCTTACAAGTTAACCACGACAGAAATCATCGCGGGTTTTCTTTTAGGTTATTATCATTAACGTGTTTATAGCGCATTTTGTGTATTTTTTTTCAGATCCGCTGCTCGCGAATCGATTCGGCTGTTCGGCTCACAAAGATGAGTCGTTTAAAAAGAGTCATTCGCGAGACGAGTCGCGCATCAGCAGAGAGGCGCTTTGCGGGAGGTCACGAGCGGAACTTCTCTCGTTATTAACGCAAATTAAAGCGGTATCGGAGCTTAAAGAAATGATGCCCCCGAGCAGATTCGGTGCCGTCACACTGCTGCTGGTGTTTGGGTTCATCTCACACGGATCTCAGTGGACTTTTCGCCAAGAGCAAGAAGATGCAAGCAGGTAAAGTAACCTTGGGCTTTTCTTTTTTTTTTTCTCTCCACAAGACCATTTGGAAATTGCGCAAAACCACAGTTGCGTTTTCTCTCCAGCCTGTTTTATTTATTTATTTATTTTTATTCCTGGCAGAGAAGTGTGCTCAGAGAACAACATCGTCACCACCAAGTATCCCTGTGTGAAGTCCACAGGAGAGGTGACCACATGCTACAGGTGAGGAACAGACCCCCGCATGCGCAAAGGCGCGTCTTACCGTTCAGTTACGCACAAACGCAGCTCTCTTTTGAATGATCTCATCATCCCAACGTGTTTTTAATGCAGTCTGAAATGCAGAAACTATTGCAGACATCTTTTTTTAATTATTATTCGTCTAGGTGTTTCTCTGTTCATTCATGCACCAGCCTACACTTTTACATAGAGGAACTAGGAGGTCCATTTTAACCTCATATAAGGTGTATAATTGGACCTTAAGGACCACTTTGCTGATACATAGCCATTGTGTATACATCTATTTATATATTAAGGAAACAAATACATACTTCTGTGTAGCTTTTTTATGACATGATATTCCAAAAATACAAAACAAAACCCATCCAGGTCTCTAAAATCGGTCAGTTTGCGCTGTAGGATTTTCAGCAGATCTAGCTAACATATAATGAAAGTCACAGAAAAACGTTTTTTGTTTGTTTGTTTGAGATGTGCGTTTGTGAAATTTGTATGTATTTATTTGTGGGTTAGTGCATTTAAGACGATGTAGATGTCATTTTGTACAAAAGTTCCTTAAGGAAGTAAAGCCAGCTTTACTCTGTACGATTTTGGTCCCAGTTTTGCTCTTTGGTTGTGATTTGAGATCGGAGGCCGTAGACCAAAAGACGCAAAATTTCTGATGAAAATCTCAGAGTTGTACAAGCGCTCGTCTACGGCGCTCATCTAAAATCCATCGATAGGACGACGGCAAACTGACAGGGCAGCTGAAATATAAACAAAACTTTCTAACAGACAGAAGAAAAAAAACTCTCCTTATTTCCGCAAACTCACTTTGAAGCGTGTTTGTTTTTATGCACAGGCTACCCGAGCTGATTTCCAGACATTATTACGTAGTGATTTACTTCAATCGCAGGTCTACCGTTAGAGAATCTTCATCGTATACAATAGTCTGGCCTGAAGAACCCAAGAGTGCTGAAATCCCACGGGGTAAAACCGGTTTAAGTTGATCTGACTCATTTGTTCATACACGCATCATGCAGTAAAATTAATTTGCGATGAAAGGCAGGTCCTGTGTGGCTGAACAGCTTGTGTCTGTGTGTGTGTGTGTGTGTGTGTGTGTGTGTGTGTGTGGGTTAAAGAAGGTTCTTGTGGTTTCTGTTCTGAAAAGCTGTAATGTGTCGAGACACATATGGGATCAAATGATTAACCGGTCACTAGCGGAGCATGGCAGCCAGCATCAACACGACATCCATCAGAACCCTCGGGGAACGCACCGTGACTCACGTCGGACTCTGTGACGAAAAATTATTGTGTAATTTCCTATTTATGGGTGTTTATTTATCTGGAACATTATATATTAGATATATCGCTTCTTTGCATAATTCACACTCTACAAAAACGAATATGTTTATAAGTGTAAGTATATGAAATGATGTAAAAGTACAATGTTTATTATTACTTTATTATTTCATGTTATTGTTAAATTATTACTACCAATATTCGTGTAGTAAAAACATCTTAATTGTATCTTAATACTATAATAAATACGCACACATTCACACACAAAAAAAACCTTCGTTTAAAACAAAAAGTCGTAATACTCAGTAGTAATACCAGGCATTTTACTAAAGTATTTTACTAAAGTGTTTTTTTTTTTTAGAATTTAATAATGTTATAAAAAAATTTTCATTGTTTAAACATGTAACTAGCTAAAGAAAATGCGATTCTTTATTACTTGAGAATTGCTTGGAAATATCAAACGTCATCACACTCCAACTTCAGGCATGAAGGAGGTCCAGCTACACGGTGACTGACAGCCAATCAGGAGTGAGAGAGAGAGAGAGTGTCAGAGTCTATGCAGATACAGAGCCATGTTCTCGAGACACGCGTTTTTTTCGCTCTAGTTCTGTGAAAGTCTGGTTTTATATATCGATACGGCGTTCCGTCTCTTCTGCTGACCGTAACAACCCTTTCCAAACCATCACCAAACTTGAAACAGGAAGCAATTGGACAAGATGGATCAATCACGTTACTTGGCAGGCAGCAACGAGATCGTTTTGCTTCCACACACGATGCGGACCGCACCAGGGTTCGGTGGAAGTGAGCCCCAGACCACAATGTTCCCATTTTCAGGAACGGGGATTGGTTCTCTGGATTGCTCTGGGCCTTTAAAATAGCTTCGACCTCTCAGAACAGACGTCCCAGAGTCTGGAAAAAACGCAAGCGTGAAGAAAAATTATTTACTATATTAAACATTTGAGGTGTCAAAAACAGCCTGCTGAATAATCTGCCATAGAGATATGAACTGTGGTTAAAAAAAAAACTTGATGACCGAATGTCAGTCAAAGCACTCTCTCAGCAGGTCTTTTTTTAAACCTCAGCTGTAGCTCTGAAAGTGACTAAACCCCACAAATTGGTGGAGAAATGTGACTCGTTGAAGGTTAAGGATTAAGGGCCTGAAAGTGTAATCTAAGGGACAAAGCGCATCCAGACGCCACAGGAAGTTAAGCCACCTCCGACAGCTGCATGTATTGTTACACACACGGTTCAATGATTAGCGCCGGTCTGAAGTAATCTGGACTTTTTAAAGAGAGCAAAGTCTGAATTCTGCAGAGATCCAGACAGATGTGGACTGTTGTTTTTAATGCGGTGTTGTGTTAATGTTGTCGTGATGACGTCACACGGCGCGTTCTGATGATGTCACATGATGCGTCTTGGCCCAAATCTGCAGAAAATCTGCCGGATCGGTAATTTAGAAATTTTGAGTTTTCTTTTCATTTTTGCGAACCCAAAATCCTGCTGGAGGGACTGATTCATTAGCGAGCATAATTTCTGGATCATCTTTGGGTGAAACAAGGATCTTTTAATGTCGGTTTTCTGACTTTAGTTATCGGTCAATTATGTCCCAGCTAACAGGGAACGTTCTCAGATCTTTGGCTAGAGTCCTGACAAAATTCTATCAAAGTTGTGAACAGACATTCTTACAGTAATATTAATAGAACGTTCATTCAAAGTTATCTAGTCTTTAAATGCATTCTCATAATGTTAGCACTAAAATTTTATCTATACATCGTTTGTGGAGCATGTTTTTTTTCTGGAATGTTTTAGTTGGACGTTCTTCTAACGTTTTTTAAACGATCATTACGGTCATAAGCAAATTTACAGCATGAAGTCACAAGACACATGCATAAGAACAAACAACAACCAAGCAAACAAACCAAACAAACAAACAACCAAGAAAAAAAAACAAATAACAACAAAAAACCACAAATAACCAAGAAAAAAAAGTTAGCGAAAATGGGAACGTTACCGAAAATGGGAACGTTAGCGAAACGTTCTTAGAGCATATTTTTGTTAGCTGGGGTAAAACTAAGAAGAAAAAAAAGGAAATTGTCTCCTGTAGTGTTGCCTTATCTTTTTTCTTTCTTCTTTTTTGAGATTGTCTTAGCCCAGAATCTTCTTAGTGTTCGCTACAACTATTATGATGTTTTTTCTAAGTCTGTGGATGTCCTTTTAACCACCTTACATCTACAACCCTCATTCACTTTGTTATCTCACTAACATAGATTTTTTTTAAAAAATGTGAATGATAAATGCCGTCTTTCGACTTTATTTTTTTACTTTCTGTATGTCTGCATATTTTATAGCGGTGAACGTAGCATTGTTTTATCAGCTTTTCGTTGAATGAATTTCCTTAATTTACAAGTGTGCGCAAGTTTTTGACTTCAGACACGTTTTCCAAAGATTTAGCGTCTATTTGGGTTTGTTTTATTGCTTTTTTCAGCAGTGTTCCTATCTTGCTTCTGGAAATTTCCTTCAGGCAAACATTTGCAAGATTGAAGCTATGAAATATTTCATTATGCGGTGTAGTTGTCATGTTATTTATTGAAATTAAAAATGTTATTTAAAAAAATAGGTTAATTTTGAAACTTTATGACGTATTATAGTAGAAGTAGTAGCAGTAGTAGTAGTAGTAGTAACAGTAGTAGTACTAGTAGTAGTAGTAGTAGCAGTAGTAGTAGTAGTAGTAATAGGAGCAGTAGTAGTACTAGTAGTAGTAGTAGTAGTAGCAGTAGTAGTAGTACTAGTAGTAGTAGTAGTAGCAGTAGTGGTAGCAGTAGTAGTACTAGTAGTAGTAGTAGTAGCAGTAGTAGTAGTAATAGTAGTAGTAGTAGCAGTAGTAGCAGTACTACTACTAGTAGTAGTAGTAATAGTAGCAGTAGTAGCAGTAGTAGTAGTAATAGTAGTAGTAGTAGCAGTAGTAGTAGTAGCAATAGTAGTACTAGTAGTAGTAGTAGCAGTAGTAGTAATAGTAGTATTAGTAGCAGTAGTAGTACTAGTAGTAGTAGTAGTAGTAGTAGTAGTAATAGTAGTAGTAGCAGTAATTGTAGTAGTAGTAGTAATAGCAGCAGTAGTAGTAGCAGTAGTAGTAATAGTAGTAGTAGTAGTAGTGGTAGTAGTAGTAACAGTAGTAGTAGTAGCAGTAGTAGCAGTAGTAGTAGATTGCTCTACTACTACTACTACTACTACTACTACTATTACTAGGATTGCTCTATGTAAAGCAGTGGAGTCTCCGGGATGCCGAGTGATAACGGGGAAGTTGAGATAATCTCAACAAAGTGTGCAGTCATAAACCCGGGTCAAGTGTGTGGGCTGAACGCTCTCCTGCATGCACACACATGCTTGTTTATAAGCTCTCTCCGGCGCTGAAGCTGTCGTCGCCGTCTGCTCTTCAATATTATCACCATCATTACAGATCCTTAACCTCCCATAACCTTCACTTTTCTGGACCGTAAAAGGATTTGATTCACCGAACAACAGACTGTGACGCTTTCAAATTCATAACACAACCGGGCCTGTCCTGTCACCATAATAATAACAATAATAATAGTAATTTTATTGTCCTTCTGTGTAATTATCCTTTACAGCCATTTATCAACACGTTTAACAGCATATTTAACTGTTTACCTTTCAGACTATAAAAATACAAACACTTCTCATCCATTCGTAGTTACGTTTAATGTCGTGGAGCGTACGCCAAACAGCTTAGTGCTTAACTTATGTTGCATGTTGCTTCAGTATTTACTTGTTTCTGCTCGGCCCCGTGTTTTTTCCCTCTGGAGTGCATTTGGAGTATATAAAATTGAAGAGAGGCAGTGTGCTACGTTGCTAAGTGGTAAACACTACAGGAAAGTTAAGCAACAGGAGTCTCGATGTTATCACACTCTCATACCGCGTCATACTTTGGATGAGACGCGAGCTTTGGATAGATGGAAAGAGCGGAATCTACAGGACGAGCTGAATTATAAAGTAATATTGTGTTCAGATGGACTACATCACGCTGCAGTTTTTAAACAGCTGGATTTCTGAGACGTGCTGTTATAACTCTCGCTAAAAGCCGTAAGAAAGCAGGCTAGAACGCGGCCTGACTCTGACCCTGACTGTCTGCCTCAGAAAAGCCTCAGGCATGTGTGTGTGTGAGTGTGTGTGTGAGAGCACGGAACACTTTTCCCAGCTTTTCTCCTTGAAGTATGTTATTTATGAGGCTCTATTTTGGCTTCTTCAGCGCTCAGAGCATTTACGTTTCGTGTATTGTAGTAAGACCTAAAGATTACCATGTGCTGAGTTTTTTTATTTTTATCAGTGGACGAAGTTTCTCTGAATGAACACTGAGCTCAGGATGTTGTGATGCAGGAAAGGGATTTATTTATCTTCTTTGGGGCACTTTCACACCCGTCAGTCCAGATTGTCGAGTCCGAATCAGAGCGTGATCTTGAATACTTTTTATATTCGCGATTTGATTTGATTTGTTTTCTCACTGCATGTAATATATTTGACCCCAAAAAAGTCAGCTGAGGGTGTGTAGGGCTGAAACAGTCCTCGCCAAACTATTTTATTCGTTGATCAGATCTGAATCACGTTCTCACTGCAAACGGACCTCGCTGGAATAGTTGGACCAGAACCATTGTTTTGGTTCACAGACAAAGGTGCGATGGTTTATTTCAAAGAAAGGAAACCCTGCATGTGTGAAAGCAACCTTGAAGAAAGCGTTTAGAGTGCTGAGTATCAGTCAGTACCCCATAACGATCTGATACCAATCCGATCATCATGTCATATTGACATACTCACAGCGTGACCGTGAAACCAAACGTCCGATGCATGACCTTGTTTTTTAAGTATTTGAGTTTTATTGAATGCTTTCAGTAAAATACATTACTTCCTACGTTTTAAAATGCAAATATCTGCGTTGTACTCTACAACTGTTTTCACACGTTACTACATTTCTCTGTAATCGGATATTTACAAAATTGTAAGGTTGATTTCACAACCGTCGTGCTCTTTAGGTTTTTATTAACGGGTCCCTTCTAATACGTTATGGTTTCTATAACAACAGCTCATTTACAGGGACTTGATTGCGCATAAACAGATTTTTAAAAAACAAATTTGATGTGTACGGAAGGAGTCTCCCGTGTCGGTGCGTTGTAACAGTCAGAGGTTAAAGCTGTAATTTGAAGTTTTCCGACACGTTCAGGATGGAGGAGTTTACGCCTCTTCGTGGTTTCTCGGCTACTCTACTCTTTTTTTTTCTCATTAACTTCAAGATAGAGAAAAATGGATAAATCGCTGTGGTATAAGAGGAATAAAATGCTTGTGGACATGCTGTTATAGGAAAATAATCATGTGATGAAGTGAAGTTACTTTTACCACGCTAAAACGGATTATTTTCCTCTAATATCATGACACCAACACTGTTGTTGGTGCCAGAAGCAGTTGAAGAGTCGTTTCAACCATAAAAATTTCAATTAAATGGAAGACGGAAGTAAAAACGGATGAGGAACCATCCATTTTAAAGTTCTTTAGGGGAATAAAAGCGGTTGTTTCGTGGCATTGCGCTAGTGGAACATGTTTTTGAGACGCAAGGTGAGCGTCAGACGATTTAGATACAGTTCGTACAAGGTGCCCAAGTTTGCATAATACTAATCTGACAGCTAAAAGCTAATATTAGCCTTGCTGATTGACTACACGTGGTCACGTGATCACATTCGCAAAAACGTTTGTCGAAATCTTGTAGGACCGTCAGCAGCGTTCCGGATCAGTCAGTCGTAATCGATACGTGGCACATGCAGTTGTTGCTTTGTTGTATTTCCAAATATTTCTGAAGGCCTCTCGCAGTATGTTATGCTCCCCACATGCACACACACACACACACACACACATTGAGCTGTCTTAGAGCTGAAGAATTCCACCAGAAAGACAAGAACACCCAGAGAGACATCAGCAGCAACAGCAGCTTCATGAATCTTCAACATTTCTGCCCTGGATCCTCCCTGAGGAGAGAAGAACCTGCATGTGCACTTCATCTGACCACTTATTTATCTCCCAGAGAAGAGGTTTGGTTATCCACGCAGACTTTAAACTTTATCCAAGTTCTCCTCTGTCCTGTAGAGTCCGATTTCTATGTAGAAGCTTCATCATTCCTCAGTCTAATCATGCTGTGAACAGGTCACGCAATCGTACAACTCACAGGTTTATATTAATGCATACGTTCTACAGTAATACGTTATCATTTCTGTAGCAACAGCTCCTTCACAGGGCAGGTCCTGTATGACAAATGCTGCATGCAAACAGATTAAAAATGCATGCAATCTCTGATTCTGTGAGATGTTCTTTAACAGTTATGGAAGCAGTCTCCAGTCTCAGAGACTTCATGATAGAGTGTTCATTTTGTGTGTTTTTTTCTTAATAAAGTGCACCTATTACAGATTTGATATGTGCCTAATTTTGTTTTAAAGGACTTGTACAATAGATTTACGTGCATCCGAGGTCAAAAAACACTTTAACGTGCTCATAATTGAAACTGTAGCATTACCTTTTTTCCCCCCAGTGTCACAAACGACTCGTTAAATGATCCGTTCTAAAGGATTCATTCTAAACTCCTCCTTACAGAGAGCATTCTCTGCTCTGATTGGTCAGACGTCCCAGTCTAAGTCAACGAGCGGTTGACGAAGACCAGAGGTGAGGCTTTTTGTTACGAACGTACGTAGGTTTGTACAGGAATAAGTCTGGAATTACTAATGATTCGTTTCAGCTGTTTGGAATCGATTCCTTCTTTTGGGAGTCAATAACTCCCATACATTCACAAACAGCTCTATGACACACTACGTGAAAGGTAATATTTGAAAAAGCCTAATAGGTGCACTTTAAATTTAAGAGAGCGGATAAAGAGAGGCTGGTGGTTGAGCGACTGTTTATTGCTGCTATAAGTGAGAACAGGAACTAACTTGTTTAACGTTAAACGTGACTATAAATGGATAAAAAGTATGATGTATCGTTCTTTAATATATGAAAAAAAATTGTAATCATTGGCAAATCGTTTTGGTATAAGAGGAATAAAACACTACAAGAAAATACACGTGTTGTACTGTCTTCTGTCTTTTTACTAGCTAATTTTGTCCGGTGGCTTAGTGGTTAGCACGTTCGCCTCACACCGCCAGGGTCGGGGTTTGATTCCCGCGGCTCTGTGTGTGCGGAGTTTGCATGTTCTCCCTGTGCTGCGGGGGTTTCCTCTGGGTGCTCTGGTTTCCTACCCCCAGTCCAAAGACATGTATGATAGGCTGATTGGCGTGTCTAAAGTGTCCGTAGTGTATGAATGGGTGTGTGAATGGGTGTGTGAATGTGTATGTGATTGTGCCCTGCGATGGACTGGCACCCTGTCCAGGGTGTACCCTGCCTTGTGCCCGATGCTCCCTGGGATAGGCTCCAGGTTCCCCTGTGACCCTGAAAAGGAGTAAGCAGTTGAAGAGCTTTTTTTGTAATATTTATTATTTTAAAACCAAAAAAAATGTTACTCTTCATTTCAAAACGAAAAATCAGCGAACGTGACGCAGACAGATTGTAAACGTACGTAGCTTTTTTTTGTTTTGTTTTGTTTTTCTTTTTTTTAACAAGTCCCGATTTCATTGATTTATTATTTATTTCATGAGATGATGAACGTTTAAATAAGGATGCATAGAGTACGGGCAGCCACCGGCGAACCACATGTCACGTACAGTAACGTCTCAGAGGCAACGGTGGAGTAAATGACTATTTGTAACAGCATGATAGAAAAAAAACTCGACACAATGCAATCACCTAATTGAGAAAAATATTCCTGCTGTGATCAGAAAAGTGTTTATTTTCCTCAAACCACGCTCGGAAGGTCGGGATCGGAGTGAGCGTTGCAGATCGCTCGGTTAAGGAGTTGTGATATTTACTGCGCGTCAGTCCTGAGGGAACTCAGTTTATTACTCTTCAATAGACACACGGAAATATTAGACAATTTAATAATGATTAACATTCTTAAGTCCTAAGTCAGATGTTCCAGGTGTTCTTTGTTAACCGAAGGGTTTGTTGCTACACTGCTGTGGAATTCTGCAGAAGCCGAGAGTTGAGTGTTGGAGCTGTTGTCTGCACAGCTGCATCACGGTGCACGACAGGAAATGCTCGCCGATCGGACGCCACCGTATGAGCTTTTGAAGATGCGTGACGCGTCTGCTCTTCATCCGTGCAGTTGTTGCTGTGGGTTTGGTTTTGTTTATAAGAATTCCGTTTGGGATTTGTGTCATCATGCTAATGGGGAGCGTGGCGTGACTGGTATACGCTGATGTGGAAATAGACAGGCGTCCTTTAACTGCAGCTCAAGTTCCAGTCCGTGATTATCTTGTCCTCTCCACGGAGAACACAATAAATTAAATACATACGTTTATACAGTTTGATTCCTCTTTGATTAGACATGTTTACTGAGACTGGATTTATTATTGCACTACAGCTTCACATTAGCACTTAAGTCTGTCTGCATCTCTGTCTGATAACTGTTTGTCTCTTGTATTTGTCTGTCTGTCTGTCCGTTCAATTCAATTCAATTCAATTTTATTTGTATAGCGCTTTTTACAATAGACATTGTCTCAAAGCAGCTTTGTCCGTTGCTGTCATAACTGTATGTGTGTCTCTCTGGCTCTCTGTCTGTCTGTGTCTCTGTCTAATAACTGTCTATCTGTCTGTCCCGTAACTGTCTGTCTGTCTGTCTGTTACTGTGTGTATCTCACATAACTGTTTGTGTGTCTGTCTGTCTCCGTCTCTGTCTGATAAAGGTCTGTCTGTCTGTCTCTTATAACTGTCTGTGTCTCTCATAACTGTCTGTATCTCTCATAACTGTTTGTGTCTGTCTGTCTGCATTTCTGTCTGATAACTGTCTATCTGTCTCTCGTAACTGTCTGTCTGTCTGTCGCTCTCATAACTGTCTGTATCTCTCATAACTGTTTTTGTGTCTCTCTGTCTGTCTGTCTGTGTCTTTGTCTAATAACTGTCTGTCTGTCTCTCACAAGTGTCTGTATAACAACTGTCTGTCTGTCTTTCTGTTTGCCTGTATGATCACTCCCAGTCTGTCTCTCTCATAACTGTCTGCTTGTCTCTTTGTCTCATAACTGTCTCTTTGTCTGTCAGCCTGTATCTCTGTCTGATAACTGTCTGTCTCTCTGTGTGTCTCTCTGTCTATTTATTTAACTGTCTATTTTTTACTTGTGTAAAAAATGTGTATCTGTATAAGCCTGTCTGTTTGATAACTGTCTGCTTGTCTCCCTGCATGATCACTGCCTTTCTGTCTCTCTGATAACTCTGTGTATCTCTCTTTCTAATAACTGTCTGTCCGATAAATGTCTGTTTCACTATCTGTCTATTAACTGGTGAAAAATATAGTCTGATACCTGTCGCTCTCTCTGATAACCATCTGTGTCTCTATTCGTCTGATAACTGTCTGTCTCTCTGTCTGTCTGATAATTATCTGACCAGAGAGAGACAATTATCAGATTATAATAATGATCAGAGAGAGACAGTTATCAGACTATAATAATGATCAGAGAGAGACAGGTATCAGACTATATTTTCACCAGTTAATAGACAGATAGAGAAACAGACATTTATCAGACAAACAGATGGAGAGATATATAGAGTTATCAGAGAGTCTTATAACTGTCTCTGAAAGTCTTTCTGATAACTGTCTGCCTCTTTATCTGACTAATCACTGTCTGTGTTTCTCTGTCTGATACCTGTCTGTCTGATAACTGTCTGTCTGAAAACTGTCTGTCTGTCGATGTGTTTCCCTGTCTGATATCTCTCTATTTGCTTGATAACGGTCTGTCTCCCCGTCTGATATCTGTCTGTGTGACTCTCCCTGATACCTGTCTGACTCTATCTATCTCATAACTGTCTGTAAATTTGTGTCTGACAACTGTCTGTCTGTTTACTGTTGTCTAAAAGCTCACCAGTTCTCATATCCGGCTAAGTCCACAATCAGTTAGGATTTAATGCTAATAGTAATTACAGTATAATTATAGCCATATGGTGTCTTTTCTTTAGTAATTAACCAACACATCTGAGGTAAATGTTGATGTTTCTGACGAGTCTGTCTTGTTTCCACGATCATTGTGTCTGTACATTTTTTGTAAAACAGAAAAATATGAGCTACATTGTTAGACTCAGGCATTAGCTAGTGTCCACATTTCCAAGTTGCCAAGCAACAGTGTTCTCACAACTTCAGGGTGAGATTATAATCTGCTTGCTTTTCTTGTTATTAAACTTTGCTTGGACTTTTTTGCTAGCATGTTAGTGTCTAAATTTTTAAGTATGGTGATCACCAGGTTTATACTTCCTGTTTGATAAATCCAGGCACATAGCTGTTGGAAAAAAAAAAATGTTCCTGAATTTCACGCTAAAGCTAATGCATTCGTTGTCTCTGAGTCAGCAGCACCGAGTCGAGTTTAGAGTCTTCTCATCTTGCTGGTATTTATTACGTCGTTGCGTAATCGAATGCCTCCCTTTTTCGTTCTGTTTACCCCGGAGTTTATAGATATCCACCAAAAAAACCCTCCTGCACTCCTCCGCTCAGGGTTAGAGAGAGAGAGAGAGAGAGAGAGTGTGAATGACCATGTGAGCAAGAAACCATCTCAGAGGAATCAGAAGCATGGAGCAAACTCTGAAATAATTTCACAACCTCTGGTGGAGCTGAAATGGTGCGTATGGAGAGTGCAGATGACTCGGCTGATAAGAAACGATGAAAACGGTGCCAGTGATAAAACACACCTTGTGTTTCAGCACATTCCTGTCAGAACGTTCCTAGAGGAATATGCTAGAACTCCGAGCTGCTGCTGAGAGGAGTGCAGTTGCAGGGCCTCAGTGGGGACACGGAGAGCTGAAAAAAACTTTTAACCCTTTTCTGTACAGAGCTGAAGGAAAGACACCAAGAAATTCTGGGGCACAGCGGTCAAAAGTCATAGTGGGGAAAGACTGGAATATAAGCAGACAGACAGGTAGACAGACAGAAAGTTATAGAACATGATGGAGGACAGTTAACTGTGAAGACAGACAGAGACACTTGTCATACAGACAGACAGTTATCAGACAGTGAGATAGACAGTTATTATACAGAGAGACAGGCAGAGAGATAGACAGTTTTCATACAGAGAGAAAGACAGAGAGATAGACAGTTATTATACAGAGAGACAGGAAGAGAGATAGACAGTTACTATACAGAGAGACAGGCAAACAGATAGACAGTTATCATATAGAGAGACAGCCTGTTATCATACAGAGTGAGAGACAGCCAGTTATCATACAGGGAGCAGGCAGAGAGACAGGCAGTTATCATACAGAGAGAGAGATAGACAGTTATCATACAGAGAGACAGCCTGTTATCATACAGAGAGAGAGAGACAGGCAGTTATCATACAGAGAGACAGCCTGCTATCATACAGAGAGAGAGACAGGCAGTTATCATACAGAGAGACAGACAGTTATCATACAGAGAGACAAGCAGAGAGATAGACAGTTATCATACAGAGAGACAGGCAGAGAGATACACAGTTATCATACAGACAGAGAGACAGACAGTTTTCATACAAAAAGACGGGCAAAGATAATTATCATACAGACAGACAGAGAGAGAATTATCAGACAGGCTAGAGAGACAGGCAGTATGTAACATGTTTTAATATGCAAATGATAATTCAGATCAATGAATATGCAAATTAGTCTCTGACATCATGGTGTTTGAGCACACTTGAGCTCCTTGCCCCTGTAAAGGCTTGACCACTCGGTGCTGGAAGTCTGTTTTCTCCCCCAAAAAACCCTCTGAACAGCTGTTAATGAACACAGTAATTGGTGTGATCAGGAAACAGCAGTCTGTTCTTTCTCAGCCTCGCTTTAATGCCTGCCTGCGCAGCACTGTTCAGAGGTCAAAGGTCAACAGCTCAAAGAGTTCAGAGCACTGTGTTACTGTTTAGCTCCAGTTTGGACGCAGATAAACACCACACTGCACTCCCGAGTGTTTAGGACTGATGGAAATCCTTCACATTGGGATATTCTGATGTAAATGAAATTCTAAAATAATAATAATAACAATAATAATAATAATTTTTTAAAAATTCTTAGATTTTTTTCAACTGAAAGCCAAAGTTCTGGCATTTTGAAATCTATTTAAATACAGTAAAGGAGAAAAAAAGTAAATGTAAGGGGTAAAACACTACGTGTCATGTTGTTGGAAAATAATCAACGATGCAACAGAGTGTGATGAAACAGATTTACTGTTACCACCCTGAAGTTGATTATTTTCCTATAACTGTGCACTCTGAAGTGTTTTATTCCTTTTATACCACAGCAATTTACCAACAATTATGATTTTCTTTTTAACATTACATTGCTTTTTTATACGTTTACATTTACTCGGATGTTGTGGAACATCCTTCAGTAGTCTTGTACTGAGCGGCCTTTAGTTACAATGAAATCACACACACACACACACACACACACACACACACACAAACAGCCTGGCTTCGAGACACAAAAAAAGCATGATATATATATATTTATATAAATGTTTTTTTATTTTATTTTATTTTTACCCTAAGGACAGAAGAGGGAGTCAGAAACCGCAGTGTATTGTGTGGTGAGTTATTAGGAAACAAAAGGACGAAGCATAAAAGCGTAAAGGTCAGGAATGAAAAAAATCAAACCCAGCTTTCTTTAATTTGTAGCAGATCGTTGCAACATATTACACTTAAATTACACTTAATAAACTCCTGATGGTTTTTAAAAAAATGTATTTTGTTTGGTTTAAAACAGCAGCACTGTGACAAGACAGCGAGCATGAGAGTTTGGAAGACTGAATTTAATCTTATAGTAAAGCAAGACCAGTTGAAAAGCTAAAAAAATGGACACCTTCTTGTGTCTTTCTGTTACTGGATTTTATCTAAAGTTAACACGATATTTTAATTTCGCTACTACGGGCAGACGATATGACAAAAATATCATATTGTGATACTTAAGAATGTTTCTGCGATTTATGATATGTATCACAGTATACAGCTTCGCTAACAAACTGCCAGTATAACAGCAGCAACAGTAAAATAAATAAATAAATAATAATATTTAAAAAATGTAAAACACCCCCCCCCCCAAAAAAAAACCCAAACAAAAATCTAAATTGAGTTAAATAATAATGATAATTCTATTTAATATGTAACAGTAAGATAAAGATGAAAAATATTGACTATATATTTTTATGGTTACTAATGGTTATTTATCTTGAATAATTTCTTTTCGGAATTATATTTTTTATGTTTTTATTTCCGCTGTTTATATAGCACTGATCATACATTAAAATGCAGCAAAATCAAAGTGTTTTATAGAGAAAAAGAAGGGAAGTGGCAGAAAATGATAATGAAAATGACAAAATATTAATTCCGTATTATTATTCATTTATTTGAATTATTTATTTATTTATTTATTTTTTACAATAATGTCTTCTTAGAATTTAGTATTTTCTCTTTGATGTTTTTTGCTTTTTTACATTTGTAAAACACTTTGAGCTGCATTTGAAGTTATAAAAGGTGCTTTATAATTGAAGTTTTTTTATTTACAGTACTATGTGCTCGTGGTGTCGTGCACTCGACCTCTGATTGGTCCTTGTCCCTTGATGTATTTAAAAGTCTTACGTTCCACCATGATTCTTAAAACATAATAAGAATTTCTTCCTTTCCCTCATGTTCTATCACTTGTTCGTGTCTTTCCGATATCTCGCCATAGTTTATGCTGTTGGGAAATCTTCCTCCTGTATGAAAGTCATGGACGCATTTTGCACAGTGCCACCTGCAGCACTGGAGGACTCGTACGCGACGGCCTGTGTGAATTCATGGAGCGCACAGTATGGGAAGTTGTGGAGAAAAATCCTTTCCAAAACAAACATCCCAGAGTCCTAGACCAGATTATTCACGTCTCTGTATATTGTCACTTTCTTTCTCGATAAACTCGACAGAAGGTCAGACCCTCGTTTGGTGTTGTGTTTCTTCATCATCATTAGCTGGTGTTGATAAGCAGTAAACTGCTCTCTGTTCCACGAAGAGAACTCCTCAAAGCTTGACATTGAGGAAGTCAGTGCACTGACGGAAAGGCCAAGCACACTGGTTATCTCTTTGTTGTTGTTGTTGTTGTTGTTGTTGTTGTTATTATTGTAGAAGCAGTCGCAGTAGGCTGAAGTTGAATTTCTTTCACTTCCTGAGTGTTGTTATCTTGTTTTCTTCGAGCCAAATTCTGCAGTGGTGGATGCGTACCATGTTAGTTAGTTGTGAGTGAATAATTGAAAAGTTAGCTGCTAGTTATAAACCTGTGCAGCCGACACCACCATCAACACCATCGTCTGCGAGGTGAACACAAACCAGCACCATCTTCAACACTGAGCCTCTTCATCCGATGAGTTCTTCCAACACCATCTTCCAACACTTTAACAAAGCAACACTTGGATGCTTAACGCCAACACCATCACAAAAACCAACCTCATTATCAACACTATTAACACCATCAACACCATCAGATAAGTTAAACCGTCACCATTAACACCATCCAACACCATCACCACAAACCAACACCATCATCTCCATCACGATCATCAACACCATCCTCTATTTAAATGAGTTAAACCAACACCATCACACAAACCAACACCATCATCTCCATCACCATCATCCACACCATCCTCTATTTAGATGAGTTAAACCAACACCATCTTCAACACAATCCTCTTCTCAGACCAGCAAAACCAACACCATCATCTCCATCACCATCATCAACACCATCCTCTATTTAGATAAGTTAAACCAACACCATCATCAATACAATCCTCTTCTCAGACCAGTTCAACCAACACCATCACACAAACCAATACCATCATCTCCATCACCATCATCAACACCATCCTCTATATTATTTTAGATGAGTTAAACCAACACCATCTTCAACACAATCCTCTTCTCAGACCAGTTCAACCAACACCATCACACAAACCAATACCATCATCTCCATCACCATCATCAACACCATCCTGTATTTAGATGAGTTAAACCAACACCATCACAAAACCAACACCATCACCACCAGCCCCTTTTCAATTTCAGGTTCTTTCAAAAGAAGAACACAAACCCACACCATCTTTTTTCTGAGACAGAGCCACATTTTCCGTAACCACATTATTGTTGTACTGTAATTTTTCACTGTCTGTTGCCGTGATGTGGATTTTTATGTGTTGGATCTGGAACGTGTGTGCTCCATCACGGCCAGGTCTCCACCGTAAACCAGAGTGATGTCTCCAGGGGTGCTGGGCTGGTAAATAAAGGTTTACCATTTAACATCCATCATCGTGATTTCAACCTCCCTAAAGGACCAGCGCCGAATAATCAAATAATAAGGCTCCAGATGCACAGAGAAATTCTTCATGAAAACAAAATGATCGTAGATAAGACCATTTAATATTTGAAAAAAAACCCCCATGAAATTATGTTTCTATGGGTGAAGTCAGAGTTTAATCATTTCCTCTTTTTTTCATTTTGCAGAGCGCAGCAAAAAGTGGGTCAAAGAGAAATGATGAACGGTTTTATGTAACAAGGGACAGAAATGAAATGGTTTTCCATTTCAGAACAAATTATGGCCTGAACGCTATCCAATAAAATGCAGAGCAAGATTTCAGTATTATTTACAGCCCTGATTTTTTTTTTTTAAAAGAGAGAAAATGAGACGTTTATTATCCAGAAACACAAATGACTTGCAGAGTCTAAAACCCAAATGCGTTTCTCCATTTGATCAAATGCAGATTGCTCAAGGTTTTATTTTATATATATAAATAACCACGATTAGAAAAGTTGCACAAATGTACTTTAGTGTAATTTAGAGTTGTGTTAGATATAGATAACCAGGAGTAAAATCTTAAGGCTAAATGTATGATTTATAATCTCTGCTTCTTATCGTTTGGGTTTTACTTTCAGTTCTCAGGGAAGAATGTTGCCTGAAGTTTGCATTTTGCTCTAAGATACACTATAAGGCCGAAAGTACACCTGTATACACCTGTCCATCACACCCATATGTCCTGGTTTAACATTTCATTCCAGATTTATTACTGCTTTGCAGTTATAATAAGCTCCACTCTTCCATAGGGTGTGTTTATTTTGTTGGTTAACTTTTTTTTTTGTGGGGTGCAGACTACATAGTGAAATCTGTTGTGCTTTTGTTGTTGTTGTTGTTACTTGAGATTATTATTTTTTGTTTATAGACATTTATAGATGGACCACACAATTATTATTTAGGCCCTGATTAATAACATTGAATAATGAATTGAAGGAGGGTGTACTTTCTTTTTCCCACGACTGTACTTTTGGCCATAGAGTGCAAGATTGGTGTCAGTTTCGAAGATTCATTCGGTCTGATTGGTCCGAAGGTTTTGATTAATTTTCTAGAACAGCGGCCCTGCAAATCACAGGTTTATATTAATGCACTCGATCTGATATTGTTATCGTTTCTGTTCACAAGGACTTATATGGTGAAGTTTTTGTAAAGTAAGGAGACATTTATTTAACATTTATGGAAGGAGTCTCAAACAGTCCAAGGTAAAGCTGTAGGTTTTCCTGAAATCTTCAGGAAAGAGGTTTCTTGGTAACGAAAGACAGCAAGCTGTGTTAACTTAGAGAGACTGAAGTGAGAACACTTCAGGACGTGGTGTTACAGTACAGATAATAAACATCAGTGTGGTAACAATAATTCCTGTAGTTGGAGGACGACCCCAAGCGGTGCAGCCTGGAGATCGCTGAGGACGGTGCCGCTTGGAGTACCATGGAAATGGTTTTGGACCTCAATTCCACATGGACATTCTCGCTGTGGTTGCTGGGTCTACGGTTGCTGCGATGGCCTTAGGACTGCAATTACTACATACAATTTTGCACTCAGGTCTCCTTTAGTGAACAGTGGACTATTTCAACAAAATAAACTTCATATAAAAACCATAATGAACTTTCCTTTACTTTCACACTATCTGTTGTTACCCAGATGAGGACGGGTTCCCTACTGAGTCCGGTTCCTCTCAACGTTTCTTCCTCATATCATCTTAGGGAGTTTTTCCTCGCCACCATCGCCACTGGCTTGCTCAATAGGGATAAATTCACACATTTAAAATCTCTATCCTTTGTTTATATGTTTCTGTAAAGCTGCGTTGAGACCATGT
Organism: Ictalurus furcatus; assembly: GCF_023375685.1. Lineage (NCBI taxonomy): Eukaryota > Metazoa > Chordata > Actinopteri > Siluriformes > Ictaluridae > Ictalurus > Ictalurus furcatus. Next base: position 8,115,418 of record NC_071272.1, read on the forward strand.
CCACTGTTAAAAGCGCTATACAAATAAAACTAAATTGAATTGAAGCTGTAGAAGCTGTATAAGATGGCAATCTTATAACTAATCAGATGAATGAACGTTTTAAGGATTATAAGTGAGTGTGTGTGTGTGTGTGATTCCAGGTTGAAAATATAATTAATGAGAACTGCTGGTTTAGTAATGACATAGCGGGAGAACTCGTGGTACACCACATATCTGGCGAATGAACATAACAGAAGTGTGTAAATATCTGCCTAGTCACATAGATCACTCTGGGGTTTTACTGTAAATCCTCCTGAGCGTTTGATGATGCCATGAAGTGAAAACAACTCTACATTCCACACTTTTAAAAAAAGTATCTGTTGCCCAAGTAAAGCAATTCGACATGAACATGACAGCAAGATGACATGATTAGAAGCAGCTTTACAGAGTGCGGTTTCTTTACAGTTCCTCGACCCGGCTGGTGTGTAGCCATTTTTATATTTCCTATAACTCTGTGGTTTACTGGTATTTATGGGAGTACGGGCTTCGTGACAGTCTCTATGTCATATCGATGTGGGAAAGACGCGAGGCTGACGGCTTAAACGTTGTATTGACGTATTGCACAACAACGTAACGGCACACAAACGTGCTGTTTTTGGTAACCATTGCTAGCATGAAACCTTTTTGTTATTTTCCACAACTCATATGTTTTTACAGAGTTCGTCTGCAGGTCTTTCATTTTGTTTTGTTTTTTGTCTTCCTGCCAGGAGAAAGTTGGCAGACTATAAGCAACGTGATAAAACATGATAAATATGTGTGTATAGGAAGTGGAAGTGCTTTGTATATTTAAATATATAATTTTTAAAAAAATTTTTTTACATGATCGAATTGCACCCGCTTTATATATGTAAACTCGGTGACCCGTTTTTAAACCGGTTCATTTATATTCCTTAAACGTTTATACTTTTTAAACTTAATTACATGTGAATACCTGGCAACCGGTTACTGTGCGGTCACTTAAGGGACTTTAATATGTTTATTTGGTAAAGCGGTTCGTGATTACTCAGAGAAAGCTGATATATTTCATGAAAAACCGTTATACGAAAGCAGAAAGCACGTTAAATCCATTTCGATTTTTTCAAAACTTAAATGCAAGGAACGGTACAAATCATAGGAGTGAAAATATTCTTAGTGACATTAAAAAAAATTTATAAAAAGACAAATAATTAACAATTCATGTCCTGCAAACATGTGCAAGGTGTCTTAAAGTGATCTTATTGTAGTAAAGATTCATAACTATGTAATATTTTCTGTTAAATTGCATTACTTGAATACAATAAACAGTAAAAAAAATAAAATTCACAAAATAAAACAAATGTAGGAAAGTGTGACATGTACAATATTTATATTCTAAAAAAAAGAAAGAAATTCTGAGAACTGTAGTAAACTATATATAAAAAAAATCTGAATGAACAAATCAAATAAAAAATATCTGTAGATAGACATTTAAAAATATACACTAACTAACAATATATGTTAACTTTTTTTTTTTTAAAGAATCGAATCAAGAAATAATCGCCTTTTGGAAAGCCATGGCAGGAAGTGAGGTAAATTCTCGTTAGTCCTGCATACCGTGTGCATTCCTTCGCATCTAAGTTCACAATTTGTATATGGACTAGCACATAAGTACTTTAGGACAAATGAGAAATAAAACACTCTGTGACGTGCTGTTATAGGAAAACAACCAGCGACTACTGTTACCAAATACATTTATACATTTATTAAATGTACACCATTATATTATGCTTATGTCTGTGCTCATTCGTGCTCTAATGTGTATATCGATAGATCAGTACATAATACAAGCTAATTAGAGCTATAGCTAGGTATTTATTTGCCAATAAGCACAGCATTAAAGCATGTTTTGTGTAAATTAAGCTCAGCCTGGTGTGGTTATTCCAGTAGCACACTTAAGGAGTTAATTTTCAGCAGCACTTTGCTTCGTTTCATGCCAGACCGAGCGCTAGCTGTTTAGGCCTGTTAGCTTGGCTGCCGGAGCTGCGGTTTTAATCCAAGCGTTCAAGCAGCAGGTCAGGATACGAACGAACACGTCTCTAGCTGTGGATAACGAGCACTGTAATCCACCACTTTGTTTTAAATCTGAGCATCAACAACATGAGTTCCTGGTTGTTGCTAATCATGAGATCAGGGTGCAGTTGGGGACCGTCTGCTCATTCAGCTTGGCAGTGACGCAGGATATTAGAAGCTGTTAGTGCACTGTTTCATGTTTTCAGTGACCTTTCGTGCACTGTATAGATAACAGCCATTCGATTCCTGTTCAACTGAAAGGTGGTTTGGCATGTAATCGAGTGTTTTTACCTTAAAAATACTCGACAGCTAAATCTTTCCGGGTTTCAAAGTCTGATTCGAAATAATGAGACCAGTGAACAGCTCCAGCAACGACATTTCCAGACATGAGATGGAAAATGATCAGGAGTTTTTCGTTGTATAATAACACGCTCGCTCATTGCAACGAGTACCTGGGGGGAAAAAACGTGTCATCTGCGCATGTCCAAAAGTGTTTCATTCTTCTTATACAACAACAATTTGACGACAGTTTTCATTCATTAAAAGTCCAGCATGTCGTACTTTTTATCTGTTTGCAGTTAGTTCCTGTTGTTGTAACGTGCAGTGAGGAAAGACGGGAGGAAAATGCGTAAACTCTGCGGACAAAGTCAGAAATCGTCATCATCATATGATCGAAGCACGGGCAGGAAACCAGGAAACGATCGAGAAACCTGAAATCATCAGGCGGGTTTCGGAAAATTCTGAAAGTTCCGAGTAGATTTTCCATCCAAAAAAATAAATCGATGCCCAAAGCAAGCTCATGTTTGTATGCCTAGTCTCTGAATTTGATAAACATATTAATAAGTATTTACGTATGTAAATTATTTCTGTGTGATTGACAGAGGGAAATGACGTGTAATGTAGGTCAACTCATAATACTCATAAAAACTGGGTTGAAATCAGCAGAAGGTTATGAATCGACACAATGCTGTTAAAAGTAAAATCAACTTTATCAGGCAGGATTTAATGCAAAGGGAAATCTTTGCATTAAATCCTGCCTTTTCCCTTTTCTGTGTCAGAGGTCGGGTTTTTATCCCAGAGGTCCCAGTACAGCGCATTGCAGCGGAACTACACAAACAAATCAGGAGCAAATTAATGGCAGGAAACAGGTGAGTCAAATCATGACGCAATATGGAGTGGACCAATGACAAGACAGGAGTGGAGACAAGACTCGAATCATAATAGAAACACACACGGTTTTACAAATGAAAAAAATGTAAAAGTAAAAAAAACTTTAAAAAAACGTAAAAGTAGGGCTATTCGGGACATCTTCAGGTGTGTTCACACTAGCGGGCGACAAAGCAACAGGTGACCGTTGCGATAAAGCCACGCTTGGACCAATCAGACCAATTGTATGGCAGGTGTGGTACCATGTCTTTTCATTTCCGCTCTCCTACCTGCAGTTCGTTTCCATTTCCTGCTTGACTCAAGAAAATGGAGGAAAACTTAATAACTGTGGTTTTGTGTTTTTCTGTACATATGTATAAATATATATATATATATATATATATATATATATATATATATATATATGTGTGTGTGTGTGTGTGTGTATATGTGCGTGTGTGTGTGTGTGTGTATATATATATTCCAAATATGTACAGGAAGTAGCAGAGATCATTGGTGTCTCTGGAGAGTGTTTGTAGACAGTACAGTTAGCTTCTTAGCTTCTGCTGCTAATCTGTTAATAGTTAATACAAAGCCTGGCACACAGCATGTAAATGAAACAGCCAGTTTTCACGTTGATTAGTTTGTTAGTTAAATTGTGTTCAACTAGTTATAGTAAGTTATATAGAATAGGTGTATATGGTATGTGGCGGCTCCCCTGTATGTAGCCAGTGGAGTTAGCTCATGCTGCTAATCTGCTAACAAGGCTAAAACAAAAAAGGCCTGGCACGTAACATACATACAATAACCAATTTTCACACTTTTTTCATTCACTTCATTAAAATACTAGAATTCAGTTTAAGTACTTTTTTTATGACAAACGAATCGAATCGTACAGCGTAATAAATATATTGTGTTCTGTTGCTTGTAAGTTTTAGCTACTACCGTTGTTGCATGGAACTAAAAATGCTGGATGGACACACCATGCCCACGAGAGACAAGAGTACGGCTCGGTCTACGCCCACGAGAGACAAACTACAAGTGAAACACGTTGGGACACGTCGCTTGTTAGCGTCAACGCAGGGTTAGCATGCGGTGTGTAATCAACCTGAAATATACACGACAGCCAAAAGCAACAAATTAGCATTCTGGGTCTCGAATAAATACAAGTCTGATTAAAAATAATGACACCAATAAAGAGCTCCTGCGATTAAGTTGTATAATAACACGCTCTTGTCATTACGGTGAGACCAAACTCCAGTTGTTTTCTTTTTTCGCCTGAAAAACATGCTTGTCGCCCACTCCCCATGTGCTCCTATTTTTAACTTTTGGTAAATAGAACAATTTCTAACTCGCGCCTGGAGCGTGTTTTCGGCGAAGCGTCTCGCGCTGAGTTGCTGCCAGTGGCAGTCCGAGGAATCTGGGCCTCGCTGAAGAGAAGCAGATGTTGCTGCCTTGGCCGGGTCTGAATCTCGACGCAGGTTGCAGACGAGTCTCATGCACCGTGTCTCCGGGTCCACTACGTCCAGTGTGTCATAACACAGCTGTAACAGAAGGGTGAGTGATGAACAGTGGGGTCGAAGGGAAATTTTTTTTTTAAGTTTGTGTGAAGGGTTTTGAACTGACCCCAGAACACCGATTTCTGGAGTTCTGTCAGAGACGGCTCCAGATTTCATGCTTCCCTGCACAAAAGCCTGACAAACATAAAATGCTTTTAACGGTTCTCCGTCGTCGCGTTGCCATTTCACTGTTTCCACATGTCGATTTTTTTTTTCCATGTCTTTGGCATTCTGAAGAGTGGCATAAAGTCAAAGAGCAAATTACCGAAATGTTGCTTTTCAGTTATTTCCATTTGGACCGCGTTCAGCGCACGTGTGTTCGGATTTCGAGTCCTTGTACCGTGGTGTTGTTTTTAATCCATCTATTCCTGGATTCCTAATCGACAATGAAGGTGAAGAAAAGATTAGAGCGTCTTCGTCAGCCGTTGCGCAACATCGAATGTAACTAGAAACAAATAAAAATGATTGTAATCGTTAGCAGATTGCTGTAGTATCAGAGGAATAAAACACCGTTTATCATGTTGTGTTAGAGTGGTTACCATGGTTACTGTTACCATGACAAAGTCGATGATTTCCCTAAAACAGCACATTCCACACGTGTTTTATTCCTCTTGTACAGTACCACAACAAGCAGTCAACGATTACGATTTTTTTTATTATTAAAGAATAGCATGTTGTACTTTTTATCTGCTTACGGTTACATTTGTATACGCGTGTTCTCACTTGCCTTAGCAGCTATTAACTTTTATTTCCTCACCAGCCTCTCTTTTTTTCACCTGATGTTGTTAAGACAAAACAAAAAGAAGCAAAAATGCAGCTTGTCTTCCTTGTTACCAAGGAAACCGCAAATTTGCCGTTTGGTCCAAAGATACGACGATAAAGATTTGCCAGAGTATTTTTTTTTCTTTCCTTTCTTTCTTTGTTGTTAAACTGATTACCACAATGAATTTTCTTTCTTATTTATTTTATTCTTAGATGGCTGAAATTTCCATCTCGTTAAATTTAACGTTGGGTTTTTGATTCAGAATTCTTACTGACTGATGTTTATAGGATTATGAAGTCATGTGTAATTTGTTGGTAAACACTGCAGCACTATAGACATGTTTTTAACCCTTTATGCCTGATGTTTAAGCCTAAATGTTTAACATTACATTAAATAAATAACATTTACTCTGTGATATTATTGCAGTTTTATCAAGGGAACTTTTTTCTCCCTTTTTATTTTACAGAATTAAACAATTAAATAGTTGCACATAAAAAAATTCTGCCAGTTGTCTCATTTAGGAAGCTTTTAGAAGCGCTACAGATTTGTCGAGCAAACCTAAATATCATGATCCACATTTTCTATCACCAGTATGAACATCTGATTTTCCATATTGTACCACAAAACTTCTAAAGAGCTCCAAAATGTGTGTGATTTCTTACATAATTATATACCTCTCGAGTCCAGATCTGTTTTCACCTCGCCGTGTTACATACTTCATGCTCACTTTAAGTGCTAATTTATTCCTCCATTAGGAAAACGCTCGGTAATTCATCAGTCCTGAGGGCCCTAAACTACAGCCAGAGGAAATGTTCTGCCTCACCATAAAAACAGGTCTACACCACCGAAACGCCTTCGGTTACTTTCGGATCTTCTGGATTTGAGTTCTGTTTTCGGGGGGGGGTTGACACAAAGCCAGAGCTGCGATCCTGCGGGCGCTTTTTTTTCTCTTTTAATTTGAATATTTTTGCCTGTCAGATTTGGTTTGGCAAAATCGTACCTTGCTGCGCTGATCTGTCCCGAAGGCCTGATCTCGGAGTGACCCCTACATATTGTTTTATTTTGTTTTCACTAGAAATGGCCAGGAAAAAGTTGGCAGTCTGGCACACTGCGAGTCGTAAACTTTCTGGGAATAGTAGTAGAAAAATATAAGCTCCTGTTGAACACGCTTAGTCGGAACCGTCGCTTTGAGTCAAGCTGAATCACAATCGAAGGGAAAATGCGTTCTTACTGTACATGTTGACGAAACTTCTTCTCTCCACTGTATAAGTTCACCCAGAACAACAAACTCTCGTGTTCGGGTAGCGTTGTGTTTCTGGAGGTCAGAAGGTCGGCCCCTGCAGGACGCGCCACCATCGGAGCGCAGCATTGTATAGACGTGCTTGTTCAGGGTGTGACATCACACCTGCGGTTTTGTGGTGTGAAATTTCAGAACTAGATTTCAACCTGCAATTGTTTTTTTTTTTATACTGATACTTTGCTCACTTTATTATTATTATTTTTATATTATTTTATAGAGTTTCTGCTTAATTGACAATTAAGTGATGTACAGCTGACACTGTTAAGGGATACACCTAACCAGTTCAATATGGTTAAGAACCCAGCCGTGGCAGCTTAATGGTGCTGGGATTAGACCTCACAACCTACCGATTTGTACCAAGTCAGCGCATCCCAGTTTTTGTTGATGTCTCAGGAAAATGGAGTACCTTCTGACTCACTGATTGGTTCCTGGTTCCTAGAGATCTTTCAGTTAAATTCTATTTCTGGATGTAGATCCGGATGTAGATTCAGATCCCTACTGAACAAGACAGAGGCGACAGGGCCGAGAAAAAACTTAACACACCTCTTGAGGAACAATATTCAGAATGGAACCCATCCTCTTCTGGGTGAAGAACAGTGCGATTTTAACAAATAGGATGTTCAGCACGAGCAGATTGTGAATAAGAATCCTGAGATGATCGACAGGACAGTCTTTCTGATTACAGCAGCAGCCCTTAGCTACAAATAAACAGTTGTGGGATTTGCAAAACTTGCATAATTCTTCCAGTTCTTTCTCACTCTGAGGCTTCTACTGTATATGTTGTAGATTCAAGAAAGATAGCCAGTAACTAGCTGGGAATTGGCTAAATTACTAAATTTGGAGGTTTCCGTTCTGATATTGGTTTTATATCAAGCATAAACCAATGGAATTGGTGATAAAATGTCCAGAGCAGAACATTTGTGGATTCAGCATTGTCTTTAATGCGATAACAGCTCCAGATAGGTAAGGGGCGGTGTTAATGTTCGTACTTTTTAATTTTCTTACTTGCTGTCTCCTTTCATGCAACATTGAACGACATATAACCAGATCAAGCAGGTAAAGATCGGTTAGGTGACTCGTCATTTATTTTATTTAACTGCAGTAAATTCAGTAAATTTCCAGCTGTGTTGAAACAGATTGGTGAAAACGTTCCAAAAAAACAGATCAAAAAGAATAATAAATAACATTTGCAACAAGTCAGAATGATAAAACATGAAGCGAACATTTCCAGGGCCTTTATTTTATAATATATGCACCAGTGACTGGAACGGTGTGAGTTTAAATCCCATATTTTTCTGGAATGCCACTGCTGGCCCATTTTCCAAGACCATTAACCCTCAATGATACGATAGCTGATCCTACCATTCGCAATATAACCAGTGATTATATTATATCAGGGTTCTTATGTAGGTTTGGACAAACATCCTAACGTTCTGAATCCATTTTCAGCACTAAAACATTATTCCATAATTGTTTTGTTTTTTTCTTTTCATTTCATGGTTCATGACCTTAATTATCAGAATTAGCAGAAAATTTGAAGAAAATAAAACAAACAAAAGTTTCCAGAGAAGTCTTGGAGAAAAGGTTTGGAAGTTTCCTTGAGGAAAAGATGTTTCATGAGAACATTGGAAATTTTGTGGTCAAGCTTCTGTGCTGGAGAACTGATGGAGAACCGCTGTTGGGTTCTTGATTGAACTTCCTTAACTGGACTGGATTAGGTATGTCATCAGAGGTATCAAGTTATACGGATGCTTTTCAACACCAGGGACTGGCAAACTGTTTAGGAATGACGGGAAAAACGAACACTACACATTACAGAGAAATACAAAAAAAAAAAAACAGTGAGCTTCTGCCAAAAATCTCAAACTGGGAAAGAGGTTTGCCTTTCAACAGAACAATTATCCTGAGAACACGGCTAAAGCAGCACTGCAGGGGAAACGGAAAATAGATGTCCTTGACTGAACCAGTCGGAGTCCTAACCTTTTGAAACTGTGGCAGTTCTTCAGATTTCTTCATCGCTAATCCACAACTACCTGGACAGGTTAAATAGAGTTATATAAAGAGACAACAAGCTGTTATGCTGCCACAGTTGGTTCACATAAGTATGGCCCAAGGGGGTGAATATTTATGAATATTTATGAAATGAAATAGTTTATCATTACCACATGTCCTTTGCAAAATTGAAACAGTCAGTTCTCGATGTGGAAGCAGGAAAAATGGGCAAGCGTAAGGATCTGAGCATCTTTGACAAGGACCAAATTGTGACGTCTAGTGGACTGGGTCAGAGCATCTCCAAAACAGCAGGATTTGTGGGGTGTTCCTGGTATGCAGCAGTTAGTACCTGCTAAAAGTGGTCCAAGGAATTAGAACCTGTGGCCCGGCGACAGGGTCACGGGCTCTCAAAGCTCCCAGTGCCAGTGGCCTCTTTCAGCAGGATAATGCTCCCTGACACACTGCAAAAACTGTTCAGGAACGGTTTGAGGAGCATGACGAAGAGCTCGAAGTGTTGACTCGGTCTCCGAATTCCCCAGATCTCAATCCGATCGAGTGTCTGTGGGACAAACAAGTCCGATCCATGGAGCCCTTGCCTCGCAACTTACAGGACTTAATGGATCTGCTGCTAACGTCTTGGTGCCAGATACCACAGCACACCTTCAGAGGTCTTGTGGAGTCCATGCCTTGACGGGTCCAAGCTGTTTTGGCGGCACAAGGAGAGGAGGACCTACACGATATTAGACAAGTGGTTTTAATGTCATGGCTGGTCGGTGTATATCTTCAGAAGGTGGAAAGGGGATATCCTGGAGCCATGCTGATTTAGCTAGTCATCATTCATCCAGATTCAGAACTCTCACTTTCCATAAAGAAATATCGATATAATGCGCTATATATAATCTGTCCAAACATGAACATAACGGTTTGTAAATAGCCGACAAGTCGCTTTCTTTATGCCTTTCAGGAAAGATTCCACATCAACAAACGTGTTTCCTGCTTGTCAGGGCTGCTTGTAGTAATTCTGCCATGGTTTTTTTGGCCCGAGGCCGGACGGGAATGTGGTTCAAGTTAGGCTCAGAGAGGAGAATAACACTCGGCTTCTATATAACAACTTATGGACAGGCATGTTGCGTGTAATTTCCGGGATTTGTCAGGATGACAGGCTTCGTGCGATCCGTGTTGTAATCTGCAGATGACCTGAACTTCCTCCTCGTGCTTGTTTATTGGACCCAGACATCGCCAGAGCACCGTCTGGCTTATCGGTTTGTATCTCTGTCTCTTTCATGGTCTTGTATTTTTTCGTACACATCTTTTCCGAATTTGGCCTAATTAACATGTAGCCTCAAACGAGATAGCGCTCTGTATTTAGATGCTCCGATAAACAGAGAGAGTGATATTGGATTTGTTTTTTTGCTGCTCCAAACCACAACCAGATGCTCATCCGGGATTGATATGGAAACTTCTAGACGTTAGAGCAACTGCATATAACTCGAAATTCAAAAGTTCGATGCGTTATAATGGCAGGAAGATTTCTGTACGTGTCCCAGGTTGGGATTTGGGACCTTTGAAGAAATTTAAAAAAAAAAAAAAAAACCAGACACAGCACATGCTCATAGATATTCTCACTCTGCTGTCAAATATGAGTCGAGTAAAAGTTTTTTTGGCATGTTCTCCTGATGACGATGTGCTCTCAGGGTTTTTACTGAAGGCCAGAGATGATGGTTTGTCCCACAGGTCCGAGGTTGGAGCGTTGAGGGAAAAACAAGAGCACATTGTGTGTGCTTTTGTCAGGGTTGTGGGCTCAGGTGACTGATCAAGTAAGAAACTTTTGGTGTATCGATGTGAATTTGGGGTTTTGTTAGAGGTCAGAAGTGATGATATGTCTTTTATTAGCGCACAGGATCTCAGCTTTCAGGACTCTCTGGCTCGGCTGACACCGAACCTTCACTGCAATCATACATTTTGATTTTTGTTTTGAGGATCTAGCGTCATTCAGATCGGTTGAAATGGGTTCCATGATGGGTCCTGTTCATATGGACTCCCTTAAAGCTCCGCCCCCTGTTTTTCCTAATAGCTATTGTGCGATAGGTGTGGCTTTATATAACACCACTCTCATCTGTTTTACATCAAAAAGCGTCAAGTTGAATCTGTGTAAATTACAAGTACCTCCTGAGATCCGGGTTGCCAGATTGGATTAATTCAAACCTTCGATATTGACTACAAATTGACTACAAAAAAACTACAGCATTTGATCTAAACCACTCTGTGTTGTGGTGTCATAGGAAAGTAACATCACCTTAGTCTTACTGTTACAAAAACAGCATTTTCTGAAATGTTTTATTCCTCTTATACGACAGCATCTTGCCAACAACAATTTTTAATTTAACGTCACGCTTTTTATCTGTTTATAGTTACATACTATATACATACAGTCTGTTCTAACTGACGTTATAGCAGCTATAAACAGCTAACAGTTATCGTGTAACTTAAAAGTTACAGCTTTACCTCTGACACTGGAGACTCCTTCCATAAATGTAATGGAAAAGCGTCCTCGACGTATCAACAAATACGCGTTTTTTCTTTGTTAAATAACAACACGCTTTGTACGAGCACATTGAGTTGCACTGCTGTCAGAGCCGCTGTTCTAGAAAAATAATCAACACCTTCAGACCAATCACAATTCAGAATTCAGCACCATTGCTGTGCGGTAATCATATGTGAACAGTGCAAACTGATGTCTAAAAGGTTTGTGGACGTCCAGTAAAAAAAGGGCCAGCCAATTTAAATATGCAAATGGTGTATGGGGATCGTTTAAATATTTAAACTATGCTATTTTGCATTCATTAGGATATTGCACAACTTGTTCAATAACTGACAGAATTCTAATGTAACGAGGCAAGTTTTTGATATTTTTGCTAAATTTACTTAAGAAATTGTCCACGTAATAAGAATTTTGAGCGAAAGTCTCATTTAAACATTTAAACGTTTAAAAATAGGCATTATATTAAGGGGGAATCAAATTTTTTGCATCGATTAGTCTATCATGCTAGCAGTTTAGCTAGGTAAGTAAGCGGTCTTTTTAGATCAACACGTTATGATTTAAACTTACAATTTGAAAAAAAAATCGTTTGAAATTCAGCTAACAGGAAGGACCTGGCTCCGAGTAAACTTTAGCGAAATGAAACACAAATGGGAATGTCATTGTTATTACTACTTTTATTACCGAATCAAAACAAGAACATTTCCGATACGACACGGCCTCGGCGTTGAACTTTTCTGGAAGAAAATCCTACGCTGACCCTCCACACAGATCAATCAAACTCCATCACAAATCAAATCTCCGCTAATAAATGTCTGGAAATGACGAGGAAATCACTGAAACACGTTCATATTCCTGAGCCAAAAAGCAGTTAATGTTTCAGAGATATTCCGAGAGAAGCACGTGATGATCAAGGTCGTATTGTTTTTTAACATTTTTTTTAACGTTATGGCCGAGAAGAATTCACATCCAATAAAAGGCACTGGAAGCTAGCGTACAGGGACATGCCGTGTTAAACCAGAGCTGAGCGCTCGGGTGCTATTTCTCTTCCTGGATTGAGCCGTGTGTTTGATTTGGACCGGACCGGGTCTCTGTGTGGACCGTGGGGAATTTTATTCCACCGTCAGAACGCAGAGGTGTTTGGTTGAACAGGTCACGGAGCCAAAGCTGGACATCACTCACAATTTTTTTTTTCATTTCACATAAAAAACAGCTGACAGTGGAAGTGAGCTTTTTCAAAGTCCCTCGTGTCCTGGAGCCCAAGTGGTCTAATTTATTATAAGTGCTTTCGCCAAAAGCGAGGTATAAGGTAAAATTACGTACGGGCCGAGCACTTTCCCATCAGCCGTGGCACCTCTTTTTTTTTTTCTCACTGTGATGTCGGGGCAGACTCCAGAACACAGCATTTGGATCGAATCTGACCAAAAAATAATCATGTGAGATTTTTATTTCCATGTAAAAATAACAGTCATTAGTTACAGCACAGAAACATAGACTCTCTGGTTGCAATAACATTTTGATTTGGTGTGTGTGTGTGTGTGTGTGTGTGTGTGTGTGTGTGTGTCTGTGTGTCTGTGTGCGTGCATGTGTGAGACTCAGTCGTGAAACACAGGGTGGTCCTTTGATATTTCTGGGTGTCCTTGTACGTGTGTGTGTGTGTGTTAGCTTTAACGCAGTGTTATGCCACACTCCTGAGCTGATTAGCACGGTTTTATTTTGATTGTTTTTTTCACATAGACCTTGTAGAAAAATCCAAAAGGTGAGGAATGAAGTGATTAATTACAGATTAATTACAGATTTTTACAGCCTTATTACATATTTATTAGGCCTGTAAACACATTTTACACATGTTTTTGTATTGATTTTTCACTAATATAAACATGTTACACCGACAGATCACCCATATAAAATGTAAAAACATGAAAAAACTGGCCAAGACACGACAACATTCAGAACACAAAAGTGCAAGAAAAAGAAAGCCTGAAAGAAAGAGGGGACTAAGAAAAGACAGACAAAATAAAGAAAAAAAGACTAACAAAAGGAAGAAAGAAGAGAAAAAGAATAGACAGACAGAATGAAAGAAAAGACAGAAAAGAAAGAAAAAGGAAAGAAGAAAGAAGAGAGTAAAAAAAGAAAGAAAAGAATGACAAAAAAGAACAAATAAAAGACTAACAAATGAAAGAAAAAGGAAAGAAGAAAGAAGAGACTAAGAAAAGAAAAAAGAAAGAAAAGAATAACAAAAAAGAAACAAATACAGGACTAACAAAAAAGAAAGAAAGAAAATAGTAACATGAAAGAAAAAAGGAAGGAAGAAAGAAAGAACTACTAACAAAAGAAAGAAAAATAGGAAGAAAGAAAGAAAGAAAGAAAAGACTAACAAAAGGAAGAAAGAAAGAAATGACTAACAAAAAAGAAAGAGAAAGGAAGAAAGAAAGAAAGAAAACACTAACATAAAAGAAAGAAAAAAGGAAGAAATAAAGAAAAGACTAACAAGAAAGAAAAAGAAAGAAAGAAAGAAGAGACTAAGAAAAGGAAAAAGAAAGAAAAGACTAAAACCCGTGAACGAGCTGCTGCTATAGAAACGATAATGTATTAGAATGAGAGCATTAATATAAACCTGTGATGTGCAGCTGCACTACTCTTAGAGCTGCTCTTACAGAAAACTAATCAACACCTCCTAACCAATCACAATCCAGAATCCAAAAATCCAAACAATTAAGAAATAAAGAATCAATCATAGTTTAGCACAGGTGTTGTTTTTACACTGTTGTGTTCTGTAGGAAATACATCGTTAATGCAGTTGGCACGGAAACCGGATCACGCTGGAGAAAATATTAATAACACACGCTCATGTCTTCACGTGTTAATAAGACTCAAAGTCTAACCTCATTACTTTAAATCCCTTCAAAAGTATTTATTTTACAATTATGCCGAGGCTCGGTTTACGCGATTGTAAACGACTCTGAATGGTTTCTGGGTGCTTTTTCGGGTGACGTGTAGGACTCAGGAATGTGACGTCTCCATCCCGGAGTAATTCCGTTACGTGCGATTCGATTTACACCTCGGTGATTTATAATCACACAGCTCAGCTCCACATTTTCACATGGAATATTCAGCGTCTATACAGAAACGGCTCACGGTGTGGACCGTGAGTCTTTATTGTCCTCTTTCAAGACAAATGGTCCTGGGTTTGGTCCAAAAAAAACCATTTGAGCGCAATTAGGTTATAATTGGCAAGAAAAATACACCAAGGCTGAATTTTACTGAGGAAACTTGAGACCTGACTGGGAAAGGGCTTCGAGGAAAAAGGGATCTAGTCGCGTAACCTAAAGGACAAATGACTGACGCATGTGTTAGGTCTAGACACCTTTTTTTTTACGCTACAGCTTCACTCTGTAACGGTCTCAAATCTTCTTAGTGTCATTAAACTGAAAAATCGCTCCAAATTGTAAAAACAAAGCTTTCACGGTATTAGTCCGATCTTTGCGTCTGAATCAGAGAGAATTAGATGCTTTCGGTTTACTTGCTGATTGGTTGGGGGGGTTGACACACCATATACATTGAATGAACCAAAAAAATTTAGGGCTGAAAATGTCCTGGTGAAATCTTTTCATTCGTTTTTCAGATGTACAGTGACATAATCTCAAAAATCACACAGAGGGAATACGGAGACAGGGCTATATAAATAAATAAAAAGTAAGTAGAAGAGGAAGAAAGAAAGAAAGAAGAGACTAAGAGAAGACAGCCAGAAAGAAAAAAAGAAAGTAAGTAAGAAAGAAAAGACTAACAAAAAAGAGGAAGAAAGAAAGAGGACACTAAGAAAATACAGACAGAAAGAAAGAAAAGACTAACAAAAAATAGGAAGGAAGGAAGAAAGAGGAGACTAAGAAAAGACAGACAGAAAGAAAGAAAGAAAAAAATAAGGAAATAAAGACTAACAAAAATGAGGAAGAAAGAGGAGTCTAAGAAAAGACAGAAAGAAAGAAAAAGAAAGAAAGAAATAAAGAAAATACTAACAAAAAAGAAGAAGAAAGAATGAAAGAAAGAGGGAACTAAGAAAAGACAAAGAAAGAAAGAAAGAAAAGACTAACAAAAGAAAGAAAGAAGAGACTAAGAAAAGACAGATAGAAAGAAAGAAAAAGAAAGTAAGTAAGAAAGAAAGAAAAGACTAACAAAAAAGAGGAAGAAAGAAAGAGGAGACTAAGAAAAGGCAGACAGAAAGAAAGAAAAAGAAAGGAAGAAAGAAAGAAAAGACTAACAATAAAGAGGAAGTGCACACCTTCAGACCGGTCAGATTTGAGAACTGTTTTGTGATATAAATATATATATATAAATGTGAATGTTCATAAGAATAATCAGCGTTTTGTAAAATGCAAACCTCTTTTTTTGTTGACATATTTATACGATTTGTAACAACACTAGGAGAATTGTTAGCTAATCAGGTTAGGCTACGCGCTCCGTCGGTGTTTGTATTGTGTCGCGTTACTCGGTAATAACACGCTATGAACACGATGATAATAAGTGCATTATTAACTGTCGGACTGATGGTGTGTTATCATGTAACGTCAGTTAACTTAGGCTGCCTTGTAAACCAAAATATTTACTGACAACGAGGAGCTGAGGAAAAACTCTTCATCCTGGTTGTGACGATTTCTCAACCAGCCTCATGCACAACAGATGCGAGCAAATCAAATCATTTCTAGCAGTAAGGAAAACATTTATACCAGAACTCAACGTAATTCTGGCAAAAAGTTATTGTTTTTTCATGCATGCGTGATACGATTCCCGCTCCATCTCCACCTCCGTCTCTAACTCCATCTCCACCTCCACCTCCAACTCTACCTCCACCTCCACCTCTACCTAGATCTCCAACTCCATCTCCATGTCCACCTCCATCTCCACCTCCACCTAGATCTCCAACTCCATCTTCACCTCCACCTAGATCTCCAACTCCATCTCCACCTCCGTCTCTATCTCCATCTCCATCTCCACCTCCACCTCCAACTCCACCTCTACCTAGATCTCCAACTCCATCTCCACGTCCACCTCCATCTCCACCTCCAACTCCACCTCCACCTAGATCTCCAACTCCATCTCCACATCCACCTCCATCTCCACCTCCAACTCCACCTCCACCTAGATCTCCAACTCCATCTCCACCTCCGTCTCTAACTCCATCTCCATCTCCACCTCCAACTCCACCTCTACCTAGATCTCCAACTCCATCTCCATGTCCACCTCCATCTCCACCTCCAACTCCACCTCCATCTCCACCTCCACCTAGATCTCCAACTCCATCTCCACCTCCGTCTCCAACTCCATCTCCATCTCCACCTCCACCTCCAACTCCACCTCTACCTAGATCTCCAACTCCATCCCCATGTCCACCTCCATCTCCACCTCCAACTCCACCTCCATCTCCACCTCCACCTAGATCTCCAACTCCATCTCCACCTCCGTCTCTAACTCCATCTCCACCTCCACCTCCAACTCTACCTAGATCTCCAACTCCATCTCCATGTCCACCTCCATCTCCACCTCCATCTCCAACTCCATCTCCACCTCCGTCTCTAACTCCAACTCCATCCCCACCTCCACCTCCAACTCCACCTCTACCTAGATCTCCAACTCCATCTCCACCTCCATCACTAACTCCATCTCCACCTCCAACCCCACCTCTACCTAGATCTCCATCTCCACCTCCATCTCCAACTCCATCTCCAACTCCATCTCTAACTCCATCTCCACCTCCAACTCCACCTCCAACTCCACCTCTACCTAGATCTCCAACTCCATCTCCATGTCCACCTCCATCTCCACCTCCAACTCCACCTCCATCTCCACCTCCACCTAGATCTCCAACTCCATCTCCACCTCCGTCTCCAACTCCATCTCCATCTCCACCTCCACCTCCAACTCCACCTCTACCTAGATCTCCAACTCCATCCCCATGTCCACCTCCATCTCCACCTCCAACTCCACCTCCATCTCCACCTCCACCTAGATCTCCAACTCCATCTCCACCTCCGTCTCTAACTCCATCTCCACCTCCACCTCCAACTCTACCTAGATCTCCAACTCCATCTCCATGTCCACCTCCATCTCCACCTCCATCTCCAACTCCATCTCCACCTCCGTCTCTAACTCCAACTCCATCCCCACCTCCACCTCCAACTCCACCTCTACCTAGATCTCCAACTCCATCTCCACCTCCATCACTAACTCCATCTCCACCTCCAACCCCACCTCTACCTAGATCTCCATCTCCACCTCCATCTCCAACTCCATCTCCAACTCCATCTCTAACTCCATCTCCACCTCCAACTCCACCTCCAACTCCACCTCTACCTAGATCTCCATCTCCACCTCCATCTCCAACTCCATCTCCAACTCCATCTCCACCTCCACCTCCATCCATTGGACGTAATCCATTTCTCCCGGGCATTTTAAGACACGCGCACTTTACACTGCTAACACACTCCATCTAACAGACGAGATAAGAAGACGTTCATGTAAATCCTGCTTTATCTAAACAAACCTCTCACTGAGAGAATTTACAGCCAAACCATGACAGCTACATGTCAAGACCTGTGTGTGTGTGTGTGTGTGTGTGTGTGTGTTAATGTGTGTATGTGTGTGTGTGAGTGTTTGTGTGTGTGTGTTTGTGTGTGTGTGCGTGTGTGTGTGAGTGTGTGTGTGTGTGAGGATGATCAGGAATCTGTCAGAGAACAGGCCAGAAGCCAGCAGAGGAAACACTCTGTCTCCAAAAAACAAAGCATTCTGGGAATAATGCTGGAGGAAGGCATAAATCATGGACCGAGAGTTTTCTCAATAGAACGCTTGGATACCTTTTCTTCCTAATCTTTTTTTTATGTTTGTTTTTGGACAGACTCTCCGTCATGGCTAAAAATACCTCTGCTGAGATGCTAAGTGGGCAAAAAAATCGAACATTTTAGTGGAAACCGGCATCTTAAGTTGCGTACCTTACCAGACTAGCTAATATTGGTGAACTAACCAGCCTAGCCCTCTGATCTCTAGATTAGATTTGTTATTTTGATGAATTACAGCTCGGGCTAAGTCTGGCCATGAGGAGGTCGTTTGTCTTCGCTATAGCTTTGGAGACAGAAACTTGAACAATTAACAGTAATGTATATATATCTATTTTTTGTAAATCTCATCATATTCGCTCACTAACATGACAAGTAGTTTAACCGGGATTTTGTCCTCCATTTAGTTTTTCTCGCTTTCGCTGCAATGCGATTGGTTGGGAGGTAAAAATAGCTTGGTCGATACTAATCCACATCAATAGAATTAATATTAGCCGCACAAACGTGTCTTGAATGATTTAGGGTGAAGAGAATCTTGTTTGTAGCAGGTTCTTGGATTTGAACTCACAACCTTCAGGTTGAAGGCACTGATCTTTAACCGCTGAATAGAGCTTCACCTCTTTATTCCCCGAGTTGTTTTCTTTTGGGGTTGTGTTTATATCTTTAAGCCAATAAAAACAGGAATGTTGCACGATTCATTGTCTCTTCGCGCTGTAGAAAAACACTACAGATGGGACGGGTTACCACGTGGAACTGAAGATCGCAGCTCGACTGCTGCTGCTGCTCCTGCTGCTGTTTTTATTGCTTTTGGATCTTTAATTGTTTACAGGAATAGAGAGCGCAGAGAATGAAACAATACGCAAAATAAACATGCAAAATAAAAGCAGTTAGGCTTTCTGAATCTCCGATGAGTCATGAGTCCAAGCTGCCCTCCGACCCCAAGGTCACACTTACGGATTACACCACCCTGGCTTACTGTTTAGTATGATTGTATGTGAGTTAGAGAGAGAGAGAGAGAGAGTGTGTGTGTATTATATTTTCCAGCTGCAGAAGCTCATGTTTAGGGAGTGAAAACTAGGTGGAACTCGGCCAATCAGAACCGAGCGAAGGACGTTAATGAGTTTTCCTCGGGTGACCCCGCAGCCCTGACCCGCAACCCCGTGTTCTGTAGATTGTCACACAAACTGACGTTTAAACACAAATCCATATCAAGGAGCCGATAAAGAAATGAAACACCTGCAAATGAACGTGCGCGCTGTATTTGTTGACCGGTCCTTCGGAGGGTTGCATCTTTCATCTGCACAGAACACATTTTTTGGGGGTTGCCTTAATGTATATGCAAATTAAAGGGGTGAGGTTTATGGAAATCAGTTCGTTTAGAACGTGAAATGATTTGCTGCACTCCTGCGGTTGTATTGTGTAAATCACTACGACCGATGGGCAAGTATTAAATTAAAAACAGCATGTCATGAAGTGTTTTATTCCTCTTATACCACATAGATTGGTCAAGGATGATTTTTTTTATTTATTAAAGAATGCCAGGTTTTACTTTCCGTCTGTTTATAGTTATGTGCATTTTTTGTTGTGGAACATCCACGAAATGCACATTAAAATCAGCTATAAACTGTCGTTCCCTCACCAGCCATTCTTTTTTCTCTTTTTTTAAGTTACTAAGAAATCTTAAATTTACAGCTTTGCCTCTGCTATTTACAAAGCACTGACTCTGGAGACTCCTTCCATAAACGTTAAATAAACGTCTCCTTCACTACATATATCAGCGATTGTACACGTTTTCAATCCGTTTACGTGGAGCGCCTCGCATGTGTTTTGATGAAGGGCGGGTCGCACTAGATGCTTGACGGGAACATGGTGTAGAGCGGGGATTGATGAGGGTTTTGAGAAGTGTTTTTGGCTTTGTAGGCAAACGTCAGGGTTTTAAATGCGATGCAGCAGTTACAGGAAGTGAGAGAAGGGAACGTAGCAATAGGGAGATTTAAAACAAGTCGAGCAGATGGGGGGGTCTGAAGGCATGCAGGGGAAGACCTGCCAGGAAGGAGAAGGAGCTGGAGTACTCCGACCTCGAGATAACACAGGACCAAACGAGCACAAGATCGTCCTCGGTGGAGAGAACGGTCGGATGGTCGGAAGAGGACGTTGTGTGTATTTCATTTTTGTCTGAATTCTCTGAAAGCGATATTATGACCGCGTCAGATCGAACCTGAACCCTCAGGCTCTACACTACATTAAACATCCATTTGAAGCCAATTATGTATTTAATATAACCTGCATATGGAAGTGTTGACAGGTGTGTCTTTACCTTGGCAGAGAAACTGGTGAGACTGTCAGCTCACACACACACACACACACACACACACACACATACCCCCCCCACACACACACACATTTACAGCACTCATAAAAGACTGCTCAGGGGTGTTATGATACAGAGAGAGAGAGTGAAAGAGTGTGTGTATGCGGGGGGAGAATACATCTGTGCTCAGCATGCAGGAATGTAATGTGTGTGTGTGTGTGTGTGTGTGTGTTTGTGTTTGTGTTCTGATCTGAAATGCATTATCAAGAACCTCCCTCAGAAGCACAGAAAGAACAGACGTGCCTCTAATGAGCTTTATTGAAGACCGCCCTGAACACAGAGAGAGAGAGAGAGAGTCCTGTAGCGTTTAGCTCATGCATGGTTGTTGGCCATCCAACGTCTGTCTGACAGCAGTGTGTGAACACACACACACACACTCAGAGACAGCATAATGATGGTTCAGTATACAGTGTTGTTATTGTATGGTGTGCCTGCTTCCCAAACTGCATATAGCCATGATAAATGGTGTGTTAATACAGAACGTCACCATTTACACACACACACACACACACTGAGGTTATCAAGACCTAGAATACTACACAAAGTTTGCTGAGAAGCATGAATTTCATCAGCACCTCATTCATCCTTTTATTATAGGTGCCTCATCTAAACACATGCGCACACACACACACACACACACATTTTCATGTCTATGCTTATTGATTCACTTTCCCAAAAATAAAAAAAATAAAAAATAACAGTAGCACGATACAGACCTCCTCATTAAAGTAGCAGTATGCACATGAACAGGAGCAGCTGATGTGACAGTGTATGTAAAGTGTAATACGTAATGGTGTGTGTGTGTGTGTGTGTGTGTGTGTGTGTGTGTGTGTGGTGTTGAGAGGCAGGGAGGAGGTCCAGATGTGAACACTGTACTCTCTGGGGACTTGACACTGCTGAAACAGATTAGCTGAGGTCACGTGTCTCAAAGAGAAATAACCTTCTGGCTAACCGAGTCATTTTTTCTTTTCTGTTTTTTTTTTTCATGGGCTGCATTCAAAATAACAAAATAGCACACTTGCGTAACATGTATACGACAACCCAAGCAAGAATTATCATTTTGTGGTAAACTGCAATGACCTGTCAATCAAATTTGATGCTTTGAATCAGTCACCACTTTGTTAGCATTAATTTTACCACAGAACCGTAATGTAAATACACTAATTAGCATAACTAATGCTAACTACTAAAAGTATTTTATTTGTCCCAGTCAGGTAGTAGTTACGCAGCTTTTGATGAAACATATAAATGTTAAATATGTAAGGAATGAAACACTCATTGTTTTCTTTTGTTTTTTTAAAAAAAAAATTTTGTTTGTTTGTTTGTTTAGCACAGATTTATTTATAAGTAAATGGCAGAAATGCTTGCAGTAACGTCATGTGCTAAATTTAGTTTAGCTGGCAGTAATTTCCTGTGGTAAATGTATCTAGCTAGCAATAATTTTCTTTGCTAACTTTAGCTCTTGCTAACTTTCATCTTGCTAACATTAAATACATGCAGAACAAGCTAGCATTAATCTTGCTAACAAGCTTAAGCTAGTAATCACTCATTGGCTAATTTATTAATCTTTTTTAAATATCTGTTTTACTAGCACAGATTTATTTAGGGGGAAAAAATCACAAAAAAGCTAGCATTTACCTATTGTGCTAACTTGAGCTTTAGCAGTATTATTTTATGGTAACTTCAGCTAGCTAGCTAGCTAGCAGTATTATCTTATTGTAACTTCAGCTAACTAGCTAGCAGTATTATCCTGTGCTAACTTCAGCTAACTAGCTAGCAGTATTATACTGTGGTAACTTTGTGGCTACATTTATGGACTTCAGTCTTGCTAATGTTAAACAGATGCAAAAACAGGCTAGCATTCCCCTTGCTAACAAGATAGGTGTCTTTCTGCTACGATTTAAATTTAGTGTTAAATTTAGAAGTAAAATGGTAAGTAGGAGACTGCTGTTAGCCATGTTTGATAGCAGTAACCTGTGGTACATATACCTAGAGTTAGCATTATTTGTGGATTTTTTTTTTTTAAATCCCTGCTTGATTCTCTTGCTAAATCTGTGTTTAGAGTGTTATTTTTACTGCGGTGTGTTTACATCAACTTGTGTGTGTATGTGTGTGTGTGTGTGTGTGTGTGTGTGCTCGCGTGTAACTGGTGCAGTCAAAGACAAACATGGATAACTGTGGTCATGCTAAATCTTAGGGAAACCTGATCCCTGTCATCGTGGCTAATAAAGTGTGAAAGGAGGAAAATGCAGGTGTTTTCACACAAACAAAATGGCTCCAGATTAGACTGTGTGAAATGAGAGAGAGTGCCAATGTGGATGAATTAAGATATTCTTTGTCTGGAAAATGGTCTATTTTGTAGTTACTTTCTTTACTGACTTTTTATTTATTTATTTATTTTGGAAAATTCGTAAATGGAAAAACTGCCTTTTTTTTAACTATGCAATAATGAACGAGAAGACATCCAATAAAAATCTAAGAGAAAATGTGTATTAAAATATGTTTAGAATGTTACTAGAACAGGCAGAAATCTTGTTAGCAAGGTTAACACTAGCTAGTGTTTGTTGCTAGTTTGCATTAGCAAGATAAAAGTCAGTAAATGTAGCTAAAATCACCTCTGGGAATTAGTATTAGCTAAAATTACCACAGGGGTTTATTCCTAAATAGCTAAAGCTTCTTCAGAAGATTGCTACTAGGTAATGTTACCAAAGAAAGCTACTGCTAAATAGCTAAAGTTACTATAGTTGTTTATTGCTAAATAGCTAATGTTACCTCAGGAGGTTATTGCTAGGTAATGTTACGGAGAGAGTTACTCCCAAATAGCTAAAACTTCCTCAGGTGATTACTGCTAGCTAACTTTTACCAAAAAAAAAGTTACTGCTAAATAGCTAATCTTACCTTAGGAAGTTACTGCTAGCTTTTAGGTGATTTTTGGAGAATTATTTTTTTTTGATAGCTAATGTTACACAAAATCTGTGCTTAGGTCCCTGCTGAAAATAACAGTAGAATCCATCACAGAAATGGTTTCCACTACAAATACAAATACAAACCATCAGTTAACCATTAAAACCAGTACCAAATGTCAAAGTTGTTCTATTGGTCCTTAATTGTATCCACTAGACAGAACATGCCACCAACAGAAGGCAACAAATGACCAGTAGAGGCCCACAGGGACCATTAAAGTTTCTATTAAAACCATTCTATGAGGGTTTTTTTGTTTTATTTTTCAGTAGGAGTTTGCTAGTCGAAAAGCAATTATAGATTTTCTTATTGTTTTTAAAACTTTTAAATCAATCAGTGAGTGAAACGGGCAGAAAGATTAAATCTTGCTAGCAAGGTTAATGGTAGTCATTGTTTGTTACTAGTTATCAGTAGCAAGATCAAAGTCAGTAAACGTAGCTAAAATCACCTCAGTAGTTTACTGCTACTTAGCTAAAGTTACCTCAGGAGATTACTGCTAGATTTATGGCGATCTTTTTCGAGCTAATGTTACACATTTCGAAATAAATCTCACTCAGTCTAACACTGGCTAGTGTTTGTTGTTAGTTAATGCTAGCAAGATAAAAGTCAGTAAATGTAGCTGTAGATTACTGCTAGCTAATGTTATCTCAGGAGATAACGATAAAAACACACAAATTTAAATGTAGTGTTTGATAGAGAACGTATATATTTTTTCTTAGTTTGTCGCATCTTTGCAACATTTTTTGTGTCTTTTTTTTGTAAATGCCTCAATAACCACACATTTATCTCGTAGCTAAAACAAAGACAGAAACACGTGTCACAGACGCTGCGTGTATGTGATGTGATTGTGATTAACAGCCTTTGATCAATTTCCAGAGATGCTTTGGATCAGCAGGAGTGTGTAGCGTGTGTGTATGTGTGTCAGGAGACATGAGTCAGCCCCTTGGTGACACGTTTATTTATCAAAAACACTCATGCAATCGCTCCGTAATGCAGATACACACCATAACGAAGAGACAAGATGGACACTACGGCTATAAATCAGTATATAAATCCAGCTCAGTGTATGGTAGCGTTAAGCAGCGTTGCGCTAATGCAGATTAGCAGTTACAGAACATCAAGGTGTAGTTTCCATTTTATCCAGAGCACATTTCTTAGGCTGAGGTTTATTCTGCTTGTCATTATTTGGACAGCAAAAGCACGCGACAGGAAGAAAGAAATAAACAAACGTAGGAGTGAACGTCTCAGCAGTCGCAGAAGAGCTGACAATGACAACCGCTGCTCTTTAAGCAAAACAAAAGCTTGTTTTTCTTATGGGACCTGAGAAATTCTAGTCTTGCTGTTTTTTGTTTCTTTGTTTTGACTTTCGCATGTGTTCTGTATTTATTTATTTATTTATTTTACCTCAGATTTACCTCAGATGAACCTGTGTCCCTGGTGTTTTTGACCCCAGCTACAATTATGCACAAATAAAGACCCTTTGTGAACTGTCGCTTGTAGTTTTGTCTTGTGGATGTATAGCAAGTGCTATGATCGCCGTTTGGGGGCGTGGCCTGTTTTTAGTTTTTAGTTCTCCTGAGTAGATATATACAGTATAGCTTCTAAACCTAGCTATTTAAACACAAATTAAGATACAACTAAGCCGTGTGAAAGTAAAAAAAAAAATGTTTGGTTTACTTGTTATGTGCTCAGCTTTGCACTAGCTTCATTCTCAGATTAGCCTAACGTAATCCCGTAATTTCACTAGCTAATTACATACTGGATATTCACCAGAGCCATCATGTCATGAATCTCTGCTACTCCCTCCAAGCTCTACTTTTCTTCATAATGTCTTTATACTATACACATTTTATATGACAGGATAAGATGCAGCATTATAATAATAAATAGGAACTAATTGCAGACAGGAAGTAAAGTTGTGAGCGGGAAACTAAAGAAATGCTGTAGGATTGGTCCGAGGAATCATTTGTTTAGGATTTGTCACTTTGTGTAGAATTAAGAAAATCTCAGTTCAAAAGTGACTTGCTGCACTTTTGCCTTGGATTTGTTTAGGCTATGATGGAGGCTAACGCGTCATCTTACTAGCTAGCTAACATGCAGATACTTAATTGTGGACAAAAAAAATGCAGAACGACAGCACAAATGACACAAAACTGTCAGGAATATCAACTTTTCCCTCAGATATGTTGGTAAATCTATAAGAAAAGGGTCAGTTTGATTAAAAAAAACTGTGATTACACTTAGCATTGACTGTAAAACCAAACTTCAATGAGCTCTGCTATATGTTAATCAGCACTATCAAAAACATGATTTCTGCTGGCTGGTGGGTACGGTAGCTAGTTAGCACGCTAGGTGGTTTGCTAGCTGACAGAACTCTATACAGTGTGTGAAGGGAACAAGGAAATTGTTTCAGATATCATTCTTTGTTCCTGTTAATAATTTACAAACACTTCAGGGGAAAGCCGTGAGGAAACAATACAACTCAGGGTTGCTAACGACAACCGTTTTTCCTCTGATGTGTCTCATAAAGCCTTCGTTATGATGTCATGTATCTCCATATGTCTGCAATAAAACGCAGTACGTTGTCAGTATGCTGTGTTTAATGAGGAAGGGAAGTAGACGAGTGGTGGGTCAGTCCCGTGCTTCAGTGATGTCGTATGGCGGATTTTAATAAAACCTTCCTCTTTTTTAGACACACAGGCACGCACACATGCATTTGTTCTTCATTAGCGTTTACAGATGCTTCAGTGTGAAAGAGGTGCAATGTGCGTAATTAAAGGCGAGTCCCACCTGCTTACTGATTTATTATATGGATTCAGATTAAAAGCTTGGCCTTAAAACGACATCATTAAGTAATGATCAGTGCGCTTTCATTTCCTCCAGCTGCTCTGTTCTGGATTATTAAACCCAAGTCTGTTTTTTCTGTGTGTGTGTGTGTGTGTGTGTGTGTGTCTGTGTGTGTGTGTGAGAACGTCTGTGACCCAGTCTGTATGCCCTATTACTATTATTGCTCTACATGTTAACCAAAAAATGCGTAGTAAAAAAAATGTAGCAAAGTAATAAAATCGCGCTGTGTGGTCATGTTTGCTGCGTTCTCGGGTGTTTACGTGTTTTTATTTTACAGAAATATTTATATTTTCTAATTTTATATATATAATTATAAAACAGTTGTATATTAATGATTAGCCTTAGTTTATATGATTATTGCCAGATTTAATGAGACCTCACAGGTGTTGTACATTATAGTGTGTGTGTGTATGTGTGTGTGTGCACTGTGTGGTATCCTGTGACTAGTCACATGACCATGATTGATTTATTTCACCACAAGACTCAGAGGATGTGTTGAAGGTTCGAAGGTCACACACACACACACACACACACACACTCTGACGGCTAAAGTTAGACCAGCATGACACACACTTTAATTTCTCACACTGTCAGTCTGACAGGCTTCTGAACAGGAGGATCAGGTGAAACACACATTTATAACGTCATGTGACACACCCTTTGTGTGATTTATGATTTTCTGACTTGTAGGAATGTCAGGACACATAAAACAGTCCCATAATTTCCCCCCTAAGTATCAGACCACCAAAGCAGTTACACTTTACATCATCTCATAATACACTTTTAGAAATGAATCCACGCATGCACACACACACATACACGCTGGGATATTTTTCAGTGCTTTGTTTGTTTGTTTGTTTGTTTTTAAGAATCTGAGTCAGGCTTCAATCTACAAGGTTTGTACAATCGTAACCAATGAAAAAAACATAACAGACATAATCACACACACTATAAAATCTGCACACTTCAACACGTCACATGCATTTTAATTACTCTCACAATCATGAGATCACAAAAAATTTCTCCTGAACAAATGTGACTTCAGCTCAAAACAAACATAATAACAGACACCAGTTCTTATAATTCAGATGTTTTTGTTAATTCAATGCTAAAGAAAACAGCCCACTGGTTGAAGGATAAAAATTCAGTCCTGTTTATGTGTCAGAATAACGGAGACACGCCAACCCCTGGTGCTTTATTCAAAACTCCGCCCCCACGTGCGTTACAGTTGCATAACGTCTAATGAAATGTGTCTAACTTCAGGTTACAAGCGCACGCTAGCGTCTGGTTTTCCTTGTCCTGACTAGCTGATGAGTGTTGTTCTTACTGTATATAACTTACTGTATATAACTTACTGTATATAGTCGGTGCGTTCTTTGTAACTCGCTAAATATCAAGTGGACGTCTAAATTGCTGGGAAAAAGTCTGAACTGCGAGACGTAAACTCGTAATTGCAGGAAATAATGTCAAAGTTGCGCGATATGAACTCGTCGTTGCGAGAAATAAAGCTGCAGTGACCTCATTTATTTCCATAGAAAGCAAAGCGATGGGCATGCTTAAATTTTTGTGTCAGATTTATTTTAACATGCCTATTAGTTAGTGCGTTTATGGTACACGCTGTCTGAGAAGACAGTCTGAGGTTTAACAGAGTTTCCGGGTCACGTGATTTTGGTCAAATAGAAGAAAAGAAAAAAAAACCTCAGCTATCAAATGAGTTTCAAATATCTAAGTGTTTTTGTAAAGTTGAAAACTCAATCGATGAACACAACCATGTGTTTTTTATCTACATTTCTCTGACTCTTTGTTTATTTTTAATCCCATTTTGTTCTAATCCTAGTTGCGTGGGAAGCCCAGATTTCGGCACAGTGGAGATTTATCCAGGTTGATTTATTATAAAACAGCGGGCCAGATTGGCAGAACTGTTTATTCCAGTCTGTTATGATCATTACGGTTTGGGGGAATTCCTCAGGCTATAGCGTGAGAATCCTCTCAACTGTACACTATGTTCGGTTTACAGAAGTCTGTCGGTGATTTTACCCTCGGTTTAGACATGCTAGCACTGTCATGCTGCATGCTAGTACTGATAGTAACAAAAATCTGTTGCCAACTAGTTCAAGACAGATTAAATAACACTTACATGTTGCATGATCTGCTTTGTACTAGCTTTGTTAGAAGATTAGCAAAGCTAAAAAAACTAGACACTGTACTAACTGTACTAGCTTAAAAAAAAAAATTTCTTTCATTTTGTAATGACCAAAGCCAGCTTCCTGCTAGGACGACTTTGTCCACAAGAAGGCGACGTGAGCAGTCTGTCAACTAATTACTCTCAATCAGTCTCACCTGTCCCTGGCTCTATTTAAGGGAAGAATAACTCACTCAGTGCTCAGACTTGAGGTCAATTTCTGAGAGCCTTAGCTGACTTTGTTGGTATTGCTAATTTTTAAAGCTAGCACGGTACTCTAGCCTTTCCTCTGTGCCATGATGGTCTCACCTTGTCAACCTAGTCACGCTCTCAAGTTTTCTCAAGAGAGTTCCTTCTCTTGAGAAACAAAAATAAAGGAAACGTTCTACTTTTGAGTTCATTCTTTCCCTTCAGCATCTTTTGTTCTGTCTTTTTTTCTAGTTTATTGTCTTCAGTTTCACCAAGTTCTCTGTCCTCTTGTGCTTCCGGCGCTTTAGTGGTGCAGTAGGTAGCATGTTAGGTTATGAGTGCTGAGATCTTGTCTTTGAGTCCTGCTTTAGGCAGGTGGAAATAGGAAGCTGATTAAAAATATATTCACTGGTTGATTGATTAAAACATAACCTACTGAGTTTGGTTGAGAACTTTGCTAACCCCTTAAGCTGAGTCTGCTCTTGGGCCCATTCTCTCATGCCTCCTGCCTCCCCAGTTACACACATTTTTGTGTGTTAAACTATAAACTCCAGGTCCTACACATTCTTTACTTTTCCATCATCTTCTGCATATCTGACCGGGTTATAGTGGATACATTAAGAACCAGGGGGGTGTAAACTTTTAAACAGGATGATCTGTATAAATGGTTATTATTTTGTTTAAAGATCTTATTTTTTCATTAAGTACTGCCCTTCAGAAGCTACATAAGATATTTACATGTTTCCCAGAAGGCAAAAAAATAATAATTTACACCTGTTCAAAAGTTTACACACACACACACACCTTAATGTATCGTGTTGCCTTATTGAGCATCAGTGAACATTTGCAACTTTTGTAATAGTCGTGTACGAGTCCCTCAGTTGTCCTCAGAGCGAAAAGATGGATCTCAACATCACATAGCATCATATATCGACTGTTGGAAAGGGGGTCAGATATGCACAAGATGCTGGAAAAATAGAGAATTTGCAGGACCTGGAGGATTTTTCTGAAGAACAGTGGGCAGTTTAACTGTTCAGGATTAACAAGGGACTCATGAACGACTGTCACAAAACATAAACACGTCATGTCGTTGATCATCCAGGTAACGACGCATGGTATTAATCATTGAGCATGTGTAAACTTTGGAACTGGTTCATTTGTGTAAACTCAGTTACTATTGTGTCTTGTGAACTATACGTAAGCATCTGTTATGCGAAAGCGCTTATTCAGGGCGGGACAAACAACTAAATGCAATTTTTATGATCCCTCTTATTTGTATTATTATAGTTTTTTTAATTATGAAAAATGTATGTAAACGTATGTAAACTTATGACCTCCACTGTAAATAGTCATAGGTCAGAGGACAATATAAACTTAATACAAAAAATATGTTGTGTACAAAAATAAACAAATAGCAGAAATGTATTCCAGTGCAATGTATATAAGAATTTCTTTATATAGCAGAAGTGATATTTAAAGAGATTTGTGCAGTAATGTATTTTATGTATATATATGTGTGTGTATATATTACACATTACTGTGTCCTATATATGTCACAAGACGAAGTTGAGTATGGATGCAAGCGCAGATTTTCAAACATTTAATAACAAATAAACAAAATACAAAAGACTCTACAACAAACATACAAAACACTGTGGCAAAAACTAAACACGGCAGCGTAGACAAAAGCATAGTATGACAAGAGACAAGGAAGCAGTACAAACAGTGGCTATATATAGGAGTGCTCGTTAACAGAACCGTGATACAGGTGCAGGTGGTCATGTGACACTGATGTAGTACGGTGCAGTGGCTGCTGGGAAATGAAGTCCAGAGTTCCTTCCTTGATACATGACTATATATATATATATTTATATATATATATATATATATATATATATATATATATGTATATATACACACACAGTACTATGTCCTATATATAATACATTTGCGTCCTTAAACTCAGAGGAAGTCATGAACTGTTTATCTGTTTAAATATTACTGTTATTATATTTACATCACATTTACTACACATGAACATTACGCCATGCAGATTAGTGTGAAATGTATTAGAAGTCATATGAAATACTATAATATAAAACATAGATTAAATACACACGTTCAGTAGACTACAGTAAGTAAGCAC
Source organism: Ictalurus furcatus (assembly GCF_023375685.1). Taxonomy (NCBI): domain Eukaryota; kingdom Metazoa; phylum Chordata; class Actinopteri; order Siluriformes; family Ictaluridae; genus Ictalurus; species Ictalurus furcatus. The sequence goes on from NC_071272.1 coordinate 8,146,307, forward strand.
GGGAAATAAAATGGCCACTACTATAAGGTTTTATTCTGCTCACGACTGTTTATAGCTGCTTTAATGTCAGGGAGAACAGGAACATGTTTTGTGGACATTCCACTACATTAAATGTAACCGTAAACAGATAAAACAAAAATAGTACAAAGTATTGTTTTTTAATCAAATAAATTGGTGGTATAAGAGGAAGAACCCACTACAGGACATGCTCTTATGGGAAAAGTCATCACACCACTCTGTTGTTGATTATTTTACCACGACAGCATGACACCGAGTGTTTTATTCCTTATATAATAATTCTAGAACAAATATAGTTCATGTATATGATTGTTTTTCTAAGCAGATTGAATTTAGGAGATAATTTTGTTATGAAATTTTTTTTAAAAGCCCAGTGGAGTGTTATAAAATGTTGGATCAGTGTCGCATTGTATAAAGGTGAGTCAGTACAGGCTCTGGCCAAGACAGACACACACACACATTAACGTGGCTTGGGAAAGAAACATAAGAATACTTGTGCTCACTTCAGGTTAAAATGTGAACACTCGAGTTTAAAAATGATCTTTCTATTACACAAACGATGTTCAGCTCAACAGCCTGAGAGTAACAAGTGTTATAAGTCAGGCATGAAACACTCCGTGGCATGCTGTGATAGGAAAATAATCAACGACGGGGGTTACTGTTACTGATTATTTTCCTATAGCAGCACGTCCCATTTATAATGCTATATTTATTAAACAAGGACACATCATCATTTTTATCCCTTTATAGTTACATTAATCTTCTGGAACGTCCGTGAAACAAATGAGTTCCTGTTCTCACTTACGTTACAGAATCTATAAACAGTCGTTCTTTCACCAGTCTCTCTTTTTTCTCTCTCTTAAAGTTAATTAGACAAAAAAATAATCACAGCTTGTCGTATTACAGAGAAACCGCCAAGAAACGTAAACTTCTCTCTGTCCTGAAGATGTCAGACAACTTAAAGTCACAGTTTTAACCTCTGACACTGGAGACTCCTTCCGTAAACGTTAAACAAACACCTCCTCACACAACTGGCAATTACACACGCCCGTTTGGATCCGTCGATGCGTTTCACGAGCTGTTGCTATAGAAACGATAACGTATTATTATTATTATTATTATTATTATTAGACTGAGCTCACTGATATAAAATAAATACAAAGTGATAAAAGTTGATCAAAGGAATTGCAGTGGAATAAGAGGAATGAATCTTAATCAGCAGCTCGGCCTCGTCACACCACGCCACGCCACTGTTGATTATTTTCCTATAACGGCAGGACATGGAATGTTTTATTCCATCCTTCTTGTCACTCTTGCCTGTAGTCAGGTCTTTGCAGTGGTGTAGGTTTTGTTTGCCATGACAAAAGAGATAAGGAGGAGAGACGATATTAAAGTAAATGTTACGGCTGTATTTGGTGGAACACAACAGAATTTTTATTTCTTTATTTTTTTAATGTGTTGTAGGAAGAAATGCTGCGGAGGATTTAAGTTCGTTCTGGGACAGTGTATTCCTGAAGGTACGAGCTCTGTCTCTCTCTCTCACACACTTTCTCTCTCTCTCTCACACTTGTGCTTTCCTTCAGGTTTATTTCCTCCTTCAACCTTTTTCTCTGTCTGTCTCTCCATCTTTTTTTCCTCTCTGTCTTGTCTATTTCTTTCTTTCTTTCTTTCTTTATGTATAATTAACGTCAGGTTTTGTTCAGTAATAAAAGGTCTATAAACGACGGGACATGCAGAGGAACTTTCTAGATCCCGTCCGGAGGTTTTCGCGGTTGAAACCGCTAACAGGATTTTAGTTGTAAATGTCAGAGGAAAACCTTGTCTTCTGGGATGCCGAGCCGCACGATGAACAGTTTTACCGTGTGTGTATGTGTGTATGTGTGTGTGTGTGTGTGTGTGTGTTTTATGCGTCTGTATGAGGTAGTTTAGCGGTTATTTTCCATGGGATTAAGGCAAGATGATGTTTCCTCACCCGCTCTTCCTGATGAGAAACACAGGAACTTCAGGAATGTCTCATCGGATATAAACGTCTCAATTTTCCCCTTTTCCCCTTTTTTGTCTTTGCGCAATAAATCAATAAAGATCTCCACAGTAACTGAAAACACAGCTTATTAAAAGAAAAAGAAAATAGATATCTGTTTAACATTTAAGTAATTGTATTCTTTATTTTTAATTTTTTTTACCAACAGCTGTCTGTGTTTTGATATAACAACATGGGCCAGATTGAAAACAGTATAAGTGTGACATCTGATTTGAGTTCATTCACGAAGTGCTGGAGCACGGAATAAAATGAGATTATGAGATTATTTACAAACCATTAATAAAAAAATAATTAATGGAGATCATTTGCAAAAAAACAACAACAATGCAAGATAAATTTTAAAGTGAAGGTTTTCATTTGACTCGCCCTGACACCTCATACACAAATTCACATTAATACACGGTTTCATATGTCAAACAAATACACACAGAACAGCAATTAAATATTAAAGAAGTGTTCCTCCAAGGACTTGTAGGAGTCTAAATCATGATGTATTAAAGTCAGCTGCAGTAAAAGGTAAAGCAGATAACAGGCTAAAGCCGTCTTAATAGGCTGTGCGGTTTATTTGCCGTCTTGGAACAAACTGCGCATATTCATTTCTTTAGTTGATATCAGCTTTATTAGAATGCGCAACGTGACCCTCGATTTATTTTCATTGCAACCACAGACGACAAAGATGGCTGACTACAAACCTCTCCGCTACGACTCTCTTCTAAAATCCACCAGTAGGAGGACGGCGAACTCACAGGATCTAATACAAATCTGGTAGTAGCATTGGCAAAATAGATAGAATAGATATAACTAGGTAGAATAGATATAAATAGATAGAATGGATAGAAATAGATAGAAAACCAAAATCTCTTTATTACTTTATGATTTTTTTTGTTAATCCAAGCTCTGTTTTCTGCTTTGTCATGCCGATTGATGACGTAAACAAAAAGTAGTAATTTTCTTTAATCATAGATCTACTGTTAGAGGATCTTCATGGTATGATTGACACGTATGGTAGAACGCACGTTATCACGCCATCTGTTATAGAATTCGACCTAGATTTTATTTTATTGAGATCATCTCGTAATAATCATACAATCTTCAAAATCCCAAATAACGAGCGCTAATTTGCGCATGAAAGGGGATAAATTGCAATTAAAAACTAACGTAACATGTTTTCAGAGAAAGAGTTGTTCTAGTTTATCATTCCGGTCCCTCCAAGGTTTTTGCGATCGCATAAATAAACACGAAATCAAGGAAACTCTTTTTAAAAATTAGCGCAGATTTTCCGCAGATTCGGGCCGAGACGGGTCACGTGACGTCAACACGACACGCGTTCAGCCAAAGCTCTCTTCAAAAGTTTGTACAGCTAAAAGGTCTCGTTTACCGACAAACATCGCTTGGAAAGAGCGTGCAAAACTATTTTGTGCGACTGCGATTTCGCCGATTCGAGTTTTCCGCAAAAAAGTTGCATCGCATATTTTTAAAAAAGCCGCAACACCATCAAGCATTTATATACTGTACTATACTGTACTGTAGAATGTTATTAATATTAATATTAATAAGTAATTTTAAAATTAATATTCAATTCTGTCTGATTGAAAACAATCAAGCATTTTCGCAGCGTTATTTTATCATGCATTTTGTATTCATGTGTTTGTTTGTGTGTGCGCGCAGATTACGACGTGTGCGCCGATGCCCCCTGCGAGCAGCAGTGCACGGATCATTTTGGCCGTGTCGTCTGCACGTGTTACCCCGGTTACCGATACGACCGAGATCGCCATAGAAACCGGCAGAAACCCTACTGCTTAGGTGAGTCATGGAAACACAAGTACGTTACCGTATTTTCTAGAGTACGAGTTCCTTTTTTTGCCTTCGTGCAGGTGCAGGAGCTGCGACTTATCTAGCAAAGCACCAGATACGTATCACATCGTTGCGTTGTGTTTGTTTTAGTTTATTTACGGTAATCCAAAAATTACGGTAGAGCTACGGAAAGGTGTTTTAGGCATTAGTGCTAAAATAAAACTGACAACTATGTAGGTCTTTATGTTTTTATGCAGTATAAATAATGTCTCAAATAAACAAATAAAAACCTAAGTGAGAAATGATTCCTTCCTGTGTGCTTCTGCATCTTCTCTTCTTCCCTCCAGACATCAACGAGTGCAACAGTAAAAATGAGACGGTTTGCTCTCAGATCTGCATCAACACTCCGGGCAGCTACAGGTGCGACTGTGAGACAGGTTTCTACCTGGAGGAGGACGGCAAGACATGCAGCAAAGGCCAAAGAGGTACACTTATACACATATACACACACACACACACACACACACACACACACATACGCACACACAACTTACACACTTCCTGACCTCTCTCTGTCTGTAATAGTGGGATTTCCATGACTTACAGAAAGGAGGTCCTCCATTTTATTAGTGTTATTGTTTAGTAACATAAAGAAAACCAGGAAGGCACTCCTGCAAAGTCGTAACAGTTTGCGTAAAAACCGCCAGAGGTTTACATTTCGCTTAGGGGCGGGGTTAAGGATTTTCCACTCACTATGCAACAAATTTCTTGACAGCCAATAAACTTGATTCTATAGGTTTCCATTAGCTAATATTTATCTGTAAATTCATCAAATTAATCTGTACTATTATAAACCTGTTGTCCCCCGACAGTTCCAGCTCAGTTGGTACATTCCCAATCAAACTTTGTCTGCGTGTTTTCATCAACGGCTCTTCCGCTGAATATTTTTAAGAGGAACAATAAGATGACATCGTTCTGAAGTGCTGCAGCCAAATGTACGGTCGTGGGCTGCATCCCAAACCACACGCTACTGCACTAAAGCGAGTGTCGGAGTCGTATGCCAGCTTGATTTTTCATACCTACCGCTCGTGGCCTAGTGCTGTGATGCACTGATGGATAGTTCGGTGAAGAGTAAAAGAGTAAATATAACTCATTTTGAACTGGAGGATTTTTTAAGGTAAAAGTCATGTGATACTAATTAAAAAATAAAAATTTTAAAAAGACTTTCTCAGCACTTTTGTATGAAACCGAATAGGGGGGCAGAGCTTCAAAGGAGTTTGGTTTGTGATATTATTTACATTTATTCATTTAGCAGGCGCTTTTATTCAAAGCGACTTACAAATGGGAGAATTCAAGCAAATATCACTAAATTACTTTTAACCAATCACGTCCGATATGGAGATCTTACGGTAATGGAAATGTTTATCCACAGGACATGTATGCTAACCTAGCTGCACGAAATCATGGTTGTGTATGCATCTTTAATGCGGTCCAGGCCTGACCGCAACTACTTTATCTGTGAGTTTACCTCAAAATGTCTGTCAGCCAATCAGAATTGAGAATTCAGCAGCACCGTGGTACAAGTTTATATAATTTATAATGATTTTAAAAATCATTTCTTTTCACACTATCCACCCACCCCCCTTCTCAGAAAACAGGTGGAGTAGGGAAACCTTACCACTCTCTCCATCCATCTATTCATTTCCCCTCTCTTTCTCTCTTTTCTCATGCTCTCGCTCCATTTTTCTCTCTCTCTTGGTTTTCTGCTACATTTCCACTGGTGCACAAACACGGCCATCACTGTGTACACCATCACATTAATAGAGCATCAAGTGCTGAGTCGAGTCACCTGGTAATCATTAACCCTCTCCTTTCACTGCCTGTTTAAATAAACCCCCCTTTCCTCTACCGTACGGTCTGATTCCCACACACGCACACACACACACACACACACACACATACACATACACGAGACACAGCAAGGTTTGGGCTTTTTAATGAAGCGGTGAGTTGCTGAAACGCTCTCTGGAGTTTATCATCTGTTCTTCTCTCTGGTCTGCGTCTCTGTGGGAGCAGTGAAACTCTTTCACGCTCTGATACGGGACTGAAGATGATTAATCACTTTTTTCCTTCTTTTTTTTTAAAGGAAATGGTTTTGCACATCATTCTTTTTTTATGCAATCCTTTAGGAATCTCCATAATGACCCCTTAATGCGTCTTTAAGGACACCGCATGTCCACTCCCGAAAACCGTCTACATTTCATCAACTATCAAAAGCGAATGACATTTTTCATCTTTACATCAGTTAAGATGAATTATTCATTATTTAAAACTCAAGGTCACGCTATTAAGGCGTGTTAAGTTCTCATTCGAGCTTCTTATTATTGTCGTCTTTATTCCATACGCCGTTCTGCGTCTGTGAGTACAGTACATAATCCAGATGCTGCTTCAGTGAAATTTATTCGAGATGTACGTCTTATGTTAAATATTAAGTCGAAATAGTACAAAAAATATACGATGACGAAGATGAACCAACGAGATGACTTCAAAATAATGAGATATTATGTCGAAAATAATCACTTAGCACTTCATCGTCTTTATTAAAACTTGCGGTTCAGGGCTTTCATACAAGATGAAGTCTAACTGAACGTCCTGTTCATACACCATTCATTTCCTTTTAACGAAGAGACTGAGAGACAGACAGAGAAGCAGAGAGACAGACAGAGAAGCAGAGAGACAGACAAAGAAGCAGAGAGACGGACAGAGACAGACAGAAAAGCAGAGAGACAGACAGAGAAATAGAGACACTGAGACAGACAGAGAAAAAGAGAGACAGACAGAGAAGCAGAGATACAGACAGACAAGCAGAGAGACTGAGAGACAGACAGAGAGGCAGAGAGACAGACAGAGAAGCAGAGAGACTGAGAGACAGACAAAGAAGCAGAGAGACTGAGTCAGACAGAGAAGCTGAGAGACAGACAGAGAAGCAGAGAGACCGACAGAGAAGCTGAGAGACAGACAGAGACACAGAGAGACTGAGAGACATAGAAGAAGATAGACAGACAAAGCAATAGAGAGACAGACAGAGAAGCAGAGAGACACAGAGAGACAGAAAAAATATTTCAGTGATTTTACTACATTAATATACGTGCGTGTTATTTTAGGGGAATTGTTTTAGGGGATAATAGTAAACAAAGATGAATCTTACTCATTTACATTCCTTTCAGTGCATTTGAACTATATTTATACATAATGCTGTTGAATTCTCAATCCTGATTGGTCAGAATGAATCGATTAGTTTTCTAGAACAGCAGCTCTGACAATAGCGCAGCTGCGAATCGCAGGTTTACATTAACGCGCTCGTTCAACAGTAACACGCTATCATTTCTATAGCAACAGCTCGTTCACCGGGACGTGTACAGTGGACGCTCCGCTAATAATAAACAGATTAAAAGAACATCGATTGTGTTCATTTAATGTGTATGGAAGGAGTCTCCAGTGTCAGTGCTTTGTAACAGTCTGAGGTAAAGTTTTCTGAAATCTTCAGGACAGAAGCATTTACGCTTTGCGTTTACGCTTTGCTTTTTTTTTTTTTTCCGGTAACACCACTAGCCGTGTTTCTACAAAAGAGAGGAAGAAGAAAGTAAGGGCTGGTAAAGGAATGACCATTTGTAGCCATTTACTTTAACGTAACTATAAACGGATTAAAAAAAGAATAGTGTTAGTAAATATAACAAATAATTTTCCTATAACAGTGCACCCGGTTTAATTTTATTCTATATAAAATTCGATCTAAATGGATATGAAGGATGGATGGAGCCTAAAAGGTTCTGTAAAATTTTTATCATGACTGAAATGAATGAAAAGCTCGTGTGGTCTTGAGCTTCCTGTTTCCTTTCGAGACGCTCACTGATCCATTACTCGGGCTAATGACTCAGAGCAGTGCTGCATTAGCATGAACATTAACCAGCTTCTCGTGTTACTCCATCCGGCCGCTTCCTCTTTTCTGGGTCAGTTAGGGACACACACGATGATGATGATGATGTGCAAGTGCCATCATCAGCTAGCTTTTGAATTCCAGATGTGTGCAACATGACATTCCGGACCATTCCAAAGTTTATCAGGGAGTGAACGGATGTGTGTGTATGTGTGTCTGTGGGTTGGGGTTGGGGTTGGGGGGTTATCAGCTTGGTCATGTTTCCTGTGAATGGATGGGAGGATGGAGGATGTACTTGCTCCTAATTATAATTTGTTTTTTTTTCCTTTACTGACAACGAGTCACTGAGGAGTTTAATTCACTTTCTTAAACGCTGGTCAGTCAGTAACTTTTTCACTTTAAACCGCTCCAAGACGGAGGTTATAGTTTTTGGTTCATCTGACAAATTTGAATTTAATAATAGCGCTCTGGGAAACTGATATGTTTTTCATTCTAATTGTTTATGACAAACACGTGTCCTCTGTTGTCGCCTCTAGCTTTTTTCCAGCTTCGCTTATTATCTAAAATAAAAAAAAATTCTGTCTGAAAAGTCACTTGAGAGAGCCATTCATAACCTTTATAACCTCCCGTTTGGATTACTGCAGTTCTCTGTTCTGCGAAGTCCCACAAATTTCTTAAGAATGGTCGCAAATATGATCAAGCCACACCCACTTTGCAAGCTCTCCATTGGCTTCCAATCCAATTTAGGATCGACTTCAAAATTCTTCTATTTGTGTATAAACGCTTACATAAGCTTACTCCTAACTACCCGTTTGATCTTTTGTGTCCCTACAACCGTCCCAGATGTTTAAGATCTGCTAACCTTAATGTACTGACGGTCCCTTGTTCAAGGCTAAAACGCCGAGGAGATAGCCTAGAGCTTTTTCGGTGGTGGGGCCTGGATTGTGGAATAGCTTGCCAGTGCGACTTAGAGTAGCACCAACTTTATCAGTCTTTAAATCTCTTCTGAAAACCTATTTGTTTTCCTTAGCTTTTAATACTTTTAATGTTAATTGTCGCTACTTTGTTATGTTTTTAAATTTTGTATCGACATACAGTATGAAGAACTCCGTAAGAGTACTTCCATAACTGCTGGAGAATAATGTTGTTGGTATACCGGAAAAACTCTTTGCTTTGTGTGTCTTACGTTCTGGAAATGATGTCAATTTCGACCTATGTGCGTTAAGTGGGGCCGGGGAAACCTCATGAACGCCTCCATGTGTGTCTTTTGTTACCAACAAGCTAGCAACCTAACTGATGAGTGATGTAAATTCATTTTAAAGGTAAGAAGTGTTTACTGTTGATTCTCTGAGCGGCCATGTTGATTTGGAGTTACGGTCCCAAGCGCCGAATTAGGAATTTGTAGTTAGCGTTACTCGTGACCTGATGAAAAAACGTATCGAATGATGGAAAACACAGAGTTGTGATTATTTTAGTAATTCGTGAAATCATTAAATTTGTAATAAAATTAGTACATCCCGCACACACGTTACAATTTAACGACCTCGATTAAAATCTTGTGGCTTCGTTAAGCGGCGCGTAAAATCGACAGTGGACGCGAGATATAAAAATACATTCAAATGCACAACAATGTGGGCATGCTGGATCAAGTGCTATTCTATGCGCTGCTGAATGAGTGTGGAAGCCATGTTGTTCAATTCTCTGAATAATTCTAGTCATATACTAACGATTTTTTCAATAGTTTTTTGCTTTTATGTTACGTAATTTTATATTTGATAGCAAGGGAGCAAAGAAATAAACGGTTTCCGTGTTTTAGTTCACATTTTCAATCCCTGATTTTTTCTCGGATTTAGAGGAGCGTGTGTGTGTTTAAAGGTGAAGGGCTGGAATGAAAAACCTCGTCTCCGATGCAAGAAAAATCTCTGCGATGTTTGAATAATCTGACCAACGAGTCCAGAAAATGGATTTTAGCGTATGTGTAACCTGACTCTGAATACCAGGAACTTTGCCGCAGAATTTCACTGTTTGTGTTTATGAGCATGTTTAATAGTTTGTTGTTTTTCCCGTATTTTTCTTACAATCTCTATTATTTTATTTAATTTTTTCCAATGTATTTTGTCTGTTTTTCTTTTTTTTTTGGCAGATCCTCTCTTCGAGAAGTCTGATAACGTGATGAAGGCAGGAACCTGCTCAGCCACGTGTGAAGACTTCCATCAGATCAAAATAAACGTTTTTCAGCTCAAACAGAAGGTATTTAATACATCACGCTCGTCCGTACGGTTCTCAATCTTCTCACATGGTGAGAATTTTTTTTGTAAATGTACTGTGCATTGTGTATTTAGAAAAGAGGGAAATCCCAGCACAAACGGTTTAAACGTTGAGATCAAGTTTTGTTGTGTGTTAAATTCTATACGTTTAAGTGAAACTCCGCGGTTTGTTTTACGTTATTAATACGTGGCTGTTTAAAGCTCGGTAAAGGTGTTATAGGGTTTCGTGAACAGGTACGTTATAGACCCTGTACAGGACCTCAGGGAGGAACGGTGAGTTTATAGGTTAATAAAACATGATTGAAGTGACCTGTATATGTGCACCCTGCCCTCCACGTGACCTTTACGTGCCCTCTACGTGCCCTTTCCTCAGTCAGCAGCAGCAGCAGCAGCCAACTCCATCGTCATTCAGCAGCTCTCAGACGGCAGCAGCATGATGGATGGATTATTAATGTGATTCTGCTGAGAGAGAGAGAGAGATACATGCTGTGGGGGAGACAGAGAGAAATCAAAGGAGAGAGATGGTGACCAAGAGCACGACCATCAGAAAGTGCAAGATGAGGAGAGACACAAAAACAGCAAAACTAAGACAGAAAATCAAAAGACTGAAAGACTAAAAAAAGAGAGAGACTGAAACAGAGAACCTGAAGGACCAAGAAGCAGAGATGTTGAAAGGCAGAGAGACGGATAGCGAGAGACATATGAACCAAAACACTGAGACAGAGAGTCAGAAAGACAATGAGACAATTAGAGAAACGGAGAGACAGAAAGAAAGGGAAATGGATAGTCTGAGAGACAGACAGTCATAGATGAGAGAAATGTGTATGAACCAAGAAACAGAGAGACTGAGAGACAGACAGAGAAGCAGAGTGACAGACAGAGACGCAGGGAGACAGAAAGAGAAATTGAGAGACTGAGAGACAGACAGAGAAGCAGGGAGACAGACAGAGAAATAGAGAGACTGAGAGACAGAAAGAAATAGATGAGAGAGATGTGTATGAACCGAGAAATGGAGAGACAGATAGAGAGACAGAGACAGACAGAGAAGCAGAGAGACAAACAGAGAAATAGAGAGACAGACAAAGAAATAGAGAAGCAGAGATATAGACAGAAGCAGAGAGACAAACAGGGAAGCAGAGAGACAGACAGAGAAATAGAGAGACTGAGAGACAGACAGAGGAGCAGGCAGAGACACTAGCTGCATTTACATGGACAACAATAATCCACTTTTAATCTGATTAAGACCATACTTTGATAAGAAACAACCATGTAAACAGCAACTTACCTTAATCTAATTAAGGTCATACTCGAACTGAGCTCTAATCGAATTAAGACAGGTGGAGTACTCCTGTTTTAGTCACATTATGGACATGTATTACAGACATGTAAACACCTTAATCACTTTATGAACGTCGTGTGAGAGTTTTCATCGCATTTTGCGACAGGACACGATCACACACGGCAGTTTTACGGCGAACAAGAGAGTTCGGCCGCGTCCCAAATCGCATACTTTCCTACTATAGGCCTGTAGTGGGGAAAAATACATGTATCTCGGCTACTATATAGACGGTAATTACTTGGTTTGAGACGCAGCCCACGGCTTCAAGCAGTTGACTATTAGCATGTACGCATGACAAATAATTAACTGCACTTAAAGCGTTCGTAAAAAAAAAAAAAAAAAAAAAAACACAAAACTGTATACGGTACCATAACGAAGACGAACTGTATGTTGATACGTGAAATTCTGGAGGGACGTCGGACGGCGTGGCGCGGTGACGTAATGATGTGGGCTGTTAATCTAATTATGTTCTAAAACATGTAAAACGGGAACATGACAGGAGTATTCTAAAAGCGACTCTTATAAACACCTTAATCACAATATTATCTTAATGACTACGTTCACATGGACAGCAGTAATCTAATTATTGACCTTAATCTGATTAAGATAATAATGTGATTAAGGTGTTTACATGAGTCGCTTTTAGAATACTCCTGTCATGTTCCCGTTTTACATGTTTTAGAACATAATTAGATTAACAGCCCGCGTCATTACGTCACCGCCGTCCGACGTCCCTCCAGAATTTCACGTATCAACATACAGTTCGTCTTCGTTATGGTACCGTATACAGTTTTGGGTGTTTTTATTTATTTATTTTTTACGAACGCTTTAAGTGCAGTTAATTATTTGTCATGCTATACGTGCTAATAGACAACTGCTTGAAGTGGTGGGTGTGTCCCAAATCGCGTAGTTACCGTCTATATAGTAGCCGAGATACATGTATTTTTCCCCACTACAGGCCTATAGTAGGAAAGTATGCGATTTGGGACACAGCCGAACTCTCTTGTTCGCCGTAAAACGTAAAACTGCCGTGTGTGTACGTGTCCTGTCGCAAAATGCAATGAAAACTCCCACACGACGTTCATAATGTGATTAAGGTGTTTACATGTCACTACTACACGTCCATAATGCGACTAAAACAGGAGTACTCCACCTGTCTTAATTAGATTATTGCTTACTTCGATTATGACCTTAATTAGATTAAGGTAAGTAAAAATTGCTGTTTACATGGTAGTTTCTTAATTAGAGTATGGTCTTAATCGGATTAAGAGTGGATTATTGTTGTCCATGTAAACGCAGCTATTCAGAGTAAGGTCAATAATTAGATTACTGCTGTCCATGTACAAGTAGTCAATGAGAAAGAGAGGAGACGGACAGATGGACAGAGAAACAGACAGGTAGAGAGAAACAGACAGATAGAGAGAGAGGCAGAGAAATAGAGAGACAGACAGAGAAATAGAGAAGCAGAGAGACAGAAAGAGAAGCAGAGAGACAGACAGAGAAGCAGAGAGACAGACAGAGACAATGAGACAGAGAGGAGACAGACAGATGGATAGAGAAACAGACAGATAGAGAGAGAGATAGAGACTGAGAGACAGACAGAGAGATTGAAAATCATTACCATGTATACACTGCTGAACTAAATGAAGATAAAATTACAGAAGATGAAACTGGGGTGTGGCCTTCAGCAAACAGTCGAAGTGTAAAAACAGCCTGAGGGACAGAAAGACAAAGATTGTGAGTTGTTTTTTTGTTGTTGTTGTTTTTTTAAAACATGTTTTCACCAAGAAAATCATCAGGCAGGTAGCTTGAGGTGAAACTGGAGGCCACACCCCTCCCTGATGTGTTAGCATAACAGTATATTAGCCTCATAGCATCAGTGCGAAACTAAAGAAGCACGCTTTACACAACAAACATGTCCGGGTTGATTGTCTGCATTTGCTGTAAAGTCGACACGCTGTGTGATTACTTCAGCTTGACGGGAAACTCCTCGTCTTGTGTTTTTCATTAGTCGTGAGCGTTTTTGCACAGATAACACGTTGCATGTTTGACACGCGAATCATGGGAAATACAGGAACTGAAATACGTTCACCAGACTTCATTTCTGCAAATCTGTTTTAAAAAAAAAACAAAGCAAATTCCAAATGGCTTTTAAATTGCTCACGAATCCAGACGCTCGCAGATTTATGTGTGAAGCCCGAGGCTACGCGTGCCGTGTATTCGCTAGCCGACGTGCTCTCGAGGTCATGTGTGTGCGTGTGTGTCGCGCTGTCTGAGGCTCAGGGGTTCAGCAGGTAACGGATACTTCCCTCACACACTGAGAGTGAGGCTTTGAAGTGCAGCTCAGTGGAACACACCGCTCGTAAAACGAGCGTACTGACGTGTAGACATGGACGTGCATTTACTCGGGGCTCGGTGCTCGCACATGTTACAGCTTATGGATCTGATTACATGCTAAAGGTTAGCACAGACTTGCTTTCTTTCCCTCCGTGACGCTCGCTGTACTGTATTAGTCATGCCATCCTGTCAGGACTGTGCCATGTGAGATCGCAGCATTTTAGATTTCCTTGTCGATTTTACCTTACTTTTGACGTCTCTCTTCGGGGTTGTTTCGACGTCTTTGTTTTGGTGCCTCTGCAGAGGGCATTTGAAAAGATATAAAACTTCTAGTTCTTTCATAGGCAATCACTTGATAGGTTACTTTCGTTTGCAGCAATGACGGTAATTTCGGCTAGTACTGAAATAGCTAGCTAGTTTTTTCGGAAAAGCTACGCTTTGAAAACAGCTACTGCGACGCTACTAAACTGTAGTTACGCTAGTAGCGTCGGTACTTGTAGCTACACTGCATACCGGACACTGCGTGAGCCGCAGGTAGAACGTGTGAGGCTGAGGCTAGGCTAACGGTAGTGATGAGTCACCTCAAGGGGCAGCAAATGAATTCAAATGAAATAGCACATACACACATTTTCAAGATCTGACAAGCTAAAGGACAAAATAATGGTATATTCTGGCAAATGTTTCTACCTTGACACGTTAGAGACTCCAGACTTGGATCTAAAACGAATGAGCCCTCTGTTGTCTATGTAGATGGCCATGCTGGTGAGCAACACTGAGGTCAACAAGCAGATGACCAGTGAGAAGATGTTGACGGCACATTCCTTCCTGCCTGGACCTCCAGGACAACCTGGACCTCCTGGTGAGCTTTAGCCTGCTGATACACTCTACACGTCTTTACATTTTATTATTCTACATCGTACGTATGGTTACGTTGATCCTAACGTGAGATATTGATAATTAATGAGATTAACTTTGTTGAACATACAAAATGGTGGAACACACGGAAGCTAGTTTTACCAACACAAATGAGGGAAACGTTGCTAGCTCACATTGCTAGCTAAACACATTGTTGGCTACATTTACAATACGAACAAGGAGTTTTTGAGCATCCGTATCAGCCGTTTGCCAAATAAAAGTTCTCCTGAGCTCAACCGCTTGTACATCAAGTAAATTGTGTGTTCTCCTTCCCCTGTCGAAAGCTCAAATTCGCAAGTTTCATGTTAATGTACTGTAAATCAGCGCTGTAGCACACTGCACTTCTCTAGTTACCTGATGATTCGAGCCTTTCTCCTTAGCAATGTTTTCTCCTGTTTCCTCTTATAAGAAGGGAAATCCACGGAATCTGTGTCCTGTGTGCAGACGTCAGACCTCGAAAACGGTGTATAATTTCATAGAAACCAAGAATTACAATTCAGGGCATAACGATTACGGCTGTAGTTCTTGACCTCGCAAACTTCTGGAAATGATTTTATTACCATTTATGCCGCCATTAAACGTCCGTCGTGTTTTGACATTGAGATTATGTTGAACGATGTTATTAGCTCATGTCGTTACAGATTTTCCAGCTCGGTTTGCGTAAATGCTACGGTTATGCCAGTTGTATAATCTTACAGTGCGTTATTTCGAGGACTTGTTTCACTTGTCATATTCGTTATGCCATAGCTCACTCTCTGACACACTCTCTCTCTCTCTCTTAGGAGTTCCTGGTCCTAAAGGTTCTCCTGGACCCCCAGGGAGAGCTGGTGCTCCAGGTCTGCCTGGACCTCGGGGCCCGATGGGGCCGATGGGTCCTTCTCCGGACCTCACGCACATCAAACAGGGCCGACGCGGACCAGTGGTGAGACTCTATGCACCGCAACGTACACAAAAACTGATTGCACGATGTACCGTCACATGACCTGGTCATACAGTTTGGTCATGTGTTGTTTTAATTTTAAAATACTTTTCAGAGATGTGATATAGAAAATACTTTCAAACGGCACTGAACAGGGAAACACTGATGAATAAGAAGAAGTAATATAATCATTAGTTAATACATTGGATTCAAGAAAAATGTAGTCCAAAAGTATCATTATAACATTCGAATAATAATAAAATACATTTAATTATAAAATAGTTATTATATACAAATATTTCATGTAAAAAAAATTACATTAAATGATTAAATAAAGCTAAAATTCACTTTATAAGCCATGTAGGTCATATGTTTTGAAGTTTGAGTTAGTTTAAGAGTCATAACCCTTGAATCAAACGTATTAATTAAAGTTCAAGTGGAATTATAACTTCGTAACCTCGAATTTTGTGGCCCACGACTTGACTCAGTCTTCAAAGCTCTTGATTCATAACTCCAACACTTCAGAGTGTATGACGCATTTTTGACTTAAACTTCAAAAGCTTTAAAGTAAAAGTGTGAGTCATACGTTTTGAAGTCAAAGTTGAGTTGTGAGTCAAAACCATGGAAGTACGATTCAAACTAGATTCAAACGAATCTGAAGCTTTAAAGTCTGAGTCGAGTTGCGAGTCATAAGATTTGAATCAAAATCTTTGAAGTAGGAGTCAAAATGTCAGTCATAATCTTTGAATAAAAATCTTTAAAGTAGGATTCAAAATGCGATTCATAAGATTTGAATCAAAATTTTTAACGTAGGAGTCAAAATGTGAGTCATAAGCTTTGAACCAAAATCTTTAAAGTAGGAGTCAAAATGCGAGTCATAAGCTTTTAATCAAAATCTTTACAGTTGGAGTCAAAATGCGAGTCATAAGCTTTGAATCAAAATCTTTAAAGTTGGAGTCAAAATGCGAGTCATAAGCTTTGAATCAAAATCTTTAAAGTCGGAGTCAAAATGCGAGTCATAAGATTTGAATCAAAATCTTTAACGTAGGAGTCAAAATGTGAGTCATAAGCTTTGAATCAAAATCTTTAAAGTAGGATTCAAAATGCAATTCATAAGATTTGAATCAAAATTTTTAACGTAGGAGTCAAAATGCGAGTCATAAGCTTTGAATCAAAATCTTTAAAGTAGGATTCAAAATGCGATTCATAAGATTTGAATCAAAATTTTTAACGTAGGAGTCAAAATGTGAGTCATAAGCTTTGAATCAAAATCTTTAAAGTAGGAGTCAAAATGCGAGTAATAAGCTTTGAATCAAAATCTTTAAAGTAGGAGTCAAAATGTGAGTCATAAGCTTTGAATCAAAATCTTTAACATAGGAGTCAAAATGTGAGTTATAAGCTTTGAATCAAAATCTTTAAAGTCGGAGTCAAAATGCGAGTCATAAGCTTTGAATCAAAATCTTTAAAGTTGGAGTCAAAATGTGAGTCATAAGCTTTGAATCAAAATCTTTAAAGTCAGAGTCAAAATGCGAGTCATAAGCTTTGAATCAAAATCTTTAAAGTCGGAGTCAAAATGTGAGTCATAAGCTTTGAATCAAAATCTTTAAAGTCGGAGTCAAAATGTGAGTCATAAGCTTTAAAACATTATACTTCAACTTCATACTAGGAGCAGTCCCTTATCTTAGCGCAAATACCTTCCGATGAAGCTCTGACACTGGAGACTCCTTCCATAAATGTTTATAAATGTCTCCTTACCTAAAACCAAGATGTTTCCTTACATCCGTATCAACAAATATGTTTATCTTTGTTAAACGTCAGTCTTTTATTAACCTGTTTATTATTAGTGTTAGTTTATGTGAGGGTCTGCCATACAAGACTGTGATCAACCAATCCGAATCAAGAATTCTACAACTCTGTGGTGTGAAATGTTTTATATCTCTTTTTATTTGGAGACATCACAGTAAACACTAATGACACAAGTGGAGTTATTATCTCAGCAGTACTGAAGAGTCTTTGTGAGTTCTGAAACCGAAGCCGGGTTTGTGAGAGCTGTAGGTGTCCAGCTCACCATCAGGTCGAGTTTAGATCTCTGACCTTCACTGAGCCTCCGCGGGGAAAACCACTGCAGCTGCAGATGAAAAACTCGAGCACAACCCACCACTTTCCCTCCTCGGTCCTTTGATCCGATACGAGCTCATAATGTTCTGGATTTCGTCGTGAATGTGAAATGGCATAATAAAAACCATCATAGCTGAGCAGCACAGAGCTGATAAATCATGATTGCAGTAACGTACAGCATGACAAACTTTCAGAAAACAATCACACAGGAAGTAGCAACACAAGAGCACCAGAACAAAGCATTAGCAAACAGAACAGCTAGCTAGCTACATAATGAGGGGCCAAGCACTAACGGTACAAGGCACCTATTGTATTGTTTTCCTATGGATTCTGCTTATTATTATTATTATTATTATTATTATTATTACAACCCCAAGTTCAAAAAAGTTGGGATGCTGTGTAAATTGTAAATAAAAACAGAACGCAACGATTTGCAAATCGCATAAACCCGTACGTTATTCACAATAGAACGTAGTAAACATATCAAATGTTTAAGCTGAGGAAGCGTACCGTTTTAAGGGAAAAAAATAAGGTCATTTTGAATTCGATGGCCGCAACACGTCTCAAAAAAGTTGGGATGGGGGCAACAAAAAGCTGGAAAAGTAAGTATTAGTAAAAAGAAACAACTGGAGGTTAATTGGGAACAGGTCAGTAAGATGATTGGGTATAAAAAGAGGATCTTAGAGAGGTGGAGCCTTTCAGAGGTAAAGATGGGCAGAGGTTCAACGATCTGCGAAGAACCACGTCTATAATTTGTGGAACAGTTCCAGAATAATATTTCTCAGCATAAAATCTCAAAAACTATGAATATCTCATCATCTACTGTACATAATATCATCAAAAGATTCAGAGAAATCTCTGTGTGAAAATCAATATCGCGTGCCGTGATCTTCGGGCCCTCAGGCGGTGCTCATTAAAAACAAGCATTTATTATTTATTACTATTAGCAGTAGTAATGTTATTCCTGTCATTGTATACTGGATGTTTCTTAGAAGTGTGTTTTAATGTTGTGTGTGTGTGTGTGTGTATGTGTGTGTGCAGGGTCCTCCCGGTGCTCCAGGCAGAGATGGCATGAAGGTACTATGTATGTGTGTGTGTGTGTGTGTGTGTGTGTGTGTGTGCATGTGTGCGTGCTCCCCTAGAGTCCTATCAATAATGAAAAAAATCTTACACACACAATGAGAGAAAAATACTGTGTGTGTGCGTGTGTGTGTGTGTATGTGTGTGTGATTAAACTGTGAGATTCCAGCAGCTGAAACAGAACGTTGTTTCATTTGCAAGCCAAATATTTGTCGAGTTTTATTCGAATGAGTCACTGCTCACACACTAAACAATGCTAATGCAGTGCAGATTTTATTACCTCAACTCACAATCTGCTGTAAAATACTCAGAAGTGTCAAGAAAATCAACGAAGCCTGCAAACACAACATGCACAATATCACAAAATCTCAGAAGACAAGTATTTTTCCACACACACGATGATTTAAAAAGCCCGTTTTTACATTGTTTTTTTTTCATGATTGCAAGGACAAAATGGAGAAATACGCATGCATTTAAATTCATTTAACTGTTTCTCATGATCTGTAATTTTGAGAAGGGTGCTTGGGCCCCACAGATCACTGCTTGCAGCTTTATTCACTATGCTAATAAGTGATCCATAAGTAGTTTTCTTCAGTGGGTTTTTTACTGAAAGGAACCTGAATTTACTCGTGTGTGTGTGTGTGTGTGTGTGTATATGTATCTATATATATATATATATATATATATATATATATATATATATATATATATATATACACAGTGCATCCGGAAAGTACTCACAGCGCTTCACTTTTTCCACATTTTGTTATGTTACAGCCTTATTCCAAAATGGATTAAATTCATTATTTTCCTCAAAATTCTACAAACAATACCCCATAATGACAACGTCAAAGAAGTTTGTTTGAAATCTTTGCAAATTTATTAAAAATAAAAAACAAAAAAGCACTTTGTTGATACAACAAAAAAGTGTCAATACTTTGTTGAAGCACCTTTGGCACCAATTACAGCCTCAAGTCTTTTTGAGTATGATGCTACAAGCTTGGCACACCTATTTTTGGGCAGTTTCTCCCTTTCTTCTTTGCAGGACCTCTCAAGCTCCATCAGGTTGGATGGGGAGCGTCAGTGCACAGCCATTTTCAGATCTCTCCAGAGATGTTCAATCGGGTTCAAGTCTGGGCTCTGGCTGGGCCACTCAAGGACATTCACAGAGTTGTCCTGTAGTCACTCCTTTGTTATCTTGGCTGTGTGCTTAGGGTCGTTGTCCTGTTGGAAGATGAACCTTCACTCCAGTCTGAGGTTCAGAGCTCTCTGGAGCAGGTTTTCATCAGGATGTCTCTGTACATTGCTGCATTCATTTTTCCCTCGATCCTGACTAGTCTTCCAGTTCCTGCTGCTGAAAAACATCCACACAGCATGATGCTTCCACCACCATGCTTCACTGTAGGGATGGTATTGGCCAAGTGATGACTGGTGCCTGGTTTCCTCCAAACATGATGCTTGCCATTCAGGCCATGAGAACAGAGAATTTTGTTTCTCATGGTCTGAGAGTCCTTTAGGTGCCTTTTGGCAAACTCCAGGTGGGCTGTCATGTGCCTTTTACTGAGCAGTGGCTTCTGTCTGGCCACTCTACCATACAGGCCTGATTGGTGGAGTTCTGCAGAGATGATTGTTCTTCTGGAAGTTTCTCCTCTCTCCACAGAGACACACTGGAGCTCTGTCAGAGGGACCATCGGGTTTTTGGTCACCTCCCTGAGTAAGGCCCCTCTCCACCGATCGCTCAGTCTGGCCGGGCAGCCAGCTCTAGGAAGAGTCCTGCTGATTCCAAACTTCTTCCATTTACGGATGATGGAGGCCACTGTGCTCATTGCCTTCAATGCTGCAGAAATGTTTCTGTACCCTTCCCCAGATCTGTGCCTCGATACAATCCTGTCTCTAAGATCTACAGACAATTCCTTGGACTTCATGGCTTGGTTTGTGCTCTGACATACATTGTTAACTGTGGGACCTTATATAGACAGGTGTGTGCCTTTCAAAATCATGTCCAATCAACTGAATTTACCACAGGTGGAC
Source organism: Ictalurus furcatus (assembly GCF_023375685.1). Lineage (NCBI taxonomy): Eukaryota > Metazoa > Chordata > Actinopteri > Siluriformes > Ictaluridae > Ictalurus > Ictalurus furcatus. The sequence continues at coordinate 8,167,103 of NC_071272.1, forward strand.
TCCAATCAAGTTGTAGAAACATCTCAAGGATGATCAGTGGAAACAGGATGCACCTGAGCTCAATTTTGAGTGTCATGGCAAAGACTGTGAATACTTATGTACATGTGCTTTTTTGTTTTTTATTTTTAATAAATTTGCAAAGCTTTCAAACAAACTTCTTTCACGTTGTCATTATGGGGTATTGTTTGTAGAATTTTGAGGAAAATAATGAATTTAATCCGTTTTGGAATAAGGCTGGAACATAACAAAATGTGGAAAAAGTGAAACGCTGTGAATACTTTCCGGATGCACTGTATATCTATCTATCTATCTATCTATCTATATATCTGTCTATCTATCTATATATATATATATATATATATATATATATATATATATATATATATATATATACACACACACACACACACACACACACACACACACATATATATATATATATATATATATATATATATATATGCTGCAACTAACGACTAGTTGGCCGATTATTTTTCCAATTAATTGGATGGGGCGGGGCAAACTCTCAGTACCATTTTTTTTGTTTATTTAAAATAAAATCCACAAACTGAGTGTTACAAATATAAACTTAAGACTAAAACTTTACACATCTGTTTGTCCAAAAGAGAAAAGAACCCAATACACACACACCAGAATATATATTATTAATTTAGGACCGTAGTTTAAGTTGGTGCTTTTTGTGCATCCATAAAAAATAATGCATAAATACTATAAAATAAACTTCTAATAAAAATTTTTTATGGCTGCACAAAAAGCACTGAATTAAACTACAGTTCTAAATTAATAAAAAAACTTACTTTCACTGCACCTTGTTTCTGTTACTCGCTGCCTTTAGACATATTACTTTACTTGTGAGCATAGTGTTTTACTTGCGCTCCCACTGTGTATCAGCCGTCTACACAGCGTGTGAGGAGCAACGCGGCCTCGTTACTAACACATCACTTCCGTTATAATAAACAACAGAATTTACACTGCAAGCGTGCAAATACAACATATAATGACAATAAACTTAAATTAATCTAAACCTTTTAAGCAGCTCGCACCAGTTTCCCCTGCCCCTTACACACAGTGGAGCATTTTGGATATAATCATAAGTTTGTGCTCGTGCATCAGTTTGATTTCCACGGTGTTTAAAATGCTCTTCTGCCTTAGAAGACTTGGAGGTTACACACTTTCTTCCTCATGTTTAGAACAAAAGGTAACGCTGACAGAAAGTAAACTGAAGAAAGTCATTATCGGTGACTCTGGGTGTTTGCTAATGCTAGCATGCGTATGACGTCATGCACCGTCGTGGCTTGTACTTCTGGTTAGTAGAAAAAACCCACTAGTGTTATATTTGAGTTGATATTACCTTTCTAAAATTCACACACTAGACCTTAGTGCAGAGTGCATAGTGTAAGTGTACAGTACTTCATTTGGGACACACTTTAGTATTTACTATTCGAAGTGTGTTTTCTGAACAGAAGTAACGTAATGAGTAAATCTCCCCCGTGCCGCGCGCAGACCAACTAATCCATAATGAGAGTCGTTGACAACGATTTTCATAATCGATTATTATCTATTTTATCGATTAATTGTTACAGCTCTCTCTTTCTCTCTCTCTCTCTACATATATATATATATATATATATATATATATATATATATATATATATATATACATAGAAAAAGTTTTAAACAATGCCAGGGTGCCAATAGTTTTTGCACTGACTCTAAATACATAAATGTCTATAAATACATATATATATATATATATATATATATATATATATTTAGAGTCAGTTCCAAAACTATTGGCACCCTGGCTTTGTTTAAAACTTTTTCTTAGGATTTTTTCAACATTTCTTTGAATAAATTTGCTTTTTAAAGGCATTTCATGTCTCATATTTTCAGCACGACGTAAGCTCTTTGACCACTAATTAGACTTTTGCCAAGAATGCCAAAAGACAAACGGCACTTCAAGGTCAACTTTGCAATGTGTGTGTGTGTGTGTGTGTGTGTGTTAGTGTGGGTGCACACACACTCACTATTCAGACGATGTTTGTAGGCAGAAGGTTGCTTTTATCTTTTTCAGCTCCCCAGAGCTGAATAGAGAACATCTGGCCGTGCTGACTGCCCCTGCGTGACCTCACAACCTTCGCTAATCCCTTCACCGAGGTCGACCGTTCCTACCATTCACGTCATCATACCTCTACCCAAACGAGCTAGAGCCCGTCTCCAAATGGAGCAAGTAACCAGCTCTGGGATTACATTTACTCATGTTTACTCACATTTACACACACTCGTTGGCTTCGTCCTCGGCGTTTGGTGATTGAGATAAAAACAAATATAACACGATACCGAGGAAGCAAATACAGAGGGAATTTAAGGTGTCCGGTTTAAAGCTTGTTTTTATTTCCCGCGTGTTGGTCTAACAACAAGCCATGCTGTACGACTTCTTCACTGTAATCCTACTAACGTAAATATTTTTTTTGGATCCTCCAGGGGGAGAAAGGGGCTCCTGGACCTTCCGGACCTCCGGTAAGAACCTCCCGTTATGCCACTTCTTCTCACCTTGTTATAGATATATATCCGTCTCTAGTACCATTGACCTTTGACCTCTGGAACACACACACCATGTCAGATCCCTACTTCCTGTTTCCGAAATTCAAGCCCTCGTGTTTTCGTATTTGGTGCTTTTTCCTCATGTTGACTGTAGGATTGTACGTGGATTGAAAAGGATTGTGGGAACCGAGCAGGTTAGGACTCAGTGTGACCCCGTCAGGATGAGGGTAAAAGGCTCTGCTGGGAGTCGTCAGGCTCAAACCTTCCATCAACGAGCCGTTAGATTGTGAGCTACTGCTGTACTGAGCACCAGGGAAAGTTCTAGATGAACTCCTCAAGCAGTCGTTAGCTACGCTGCCAAACATCACGGCAGTTTTTGAAGTGAATTTCTCAACAAAAGTAGACGTTGAGTACCAGCTACCGTTACGTTATTCTGACACGATGATGTCATCGAAAGCGCGTGAAGTAAGCACGGCCGTGGACTGTCGAGAACATCCTTTCACTGTACGTAGCGCAGGATTTACTCTGTTGTCGTTACTATAGAAACGATAACGTATTAATATAAACCTGCACTACTGAACAGGTAGTTATAGAACTGCTGTTTTAGAACATTAGTCAATACCCCCCCGGAATGGAGTCATGTGTTACCAGCGCAGAAGTAAGAAGCGGAAATGATTTCTAACAGTGTTCATTCAAGAGGTCAAAGGTCAATGGACATTTCCCTGACTACTATACAGCGTTTTTTTTATAGAGCGCAAAGAAATATGGCTTAGGGAGCATTTATACAACTACACTGGTTTTAACGGTGACTTTATAAAATATAGCCTTTGTTGCATGAAACATATTTAATTATAATTTCATTATAAAGAATTGAGAACAGATGGGATTTTGCGATATCTTGGAGTTTTGGAAATGATTCAGCATTATACAATCTTTATGTTTACAGTCTGAGCAAGTTAATAGTGCATTAAATAATTTTAATTGCAAATTTTCACACAAATTAGCTTTTGTTTGGGATATTAGTTAATCAGAACCTAAGTAATTAGAAGACACATTTTGTTAAAAAAAATGTTTTATTGTTCTTTATAGTACATTTTTTAATATTTTAGACATTTTTCATTTTATTACTTTAATGTCACGAACCACTAATCACTTAATTAATATCACTATTAACTAACTTTGCTAGCTGGCTTGTTAACTCCTAGCAAACTAGCTCAGATTAGACATTAGAGACATCAGAGTGGGTAAATTCGTGCACAGTGTTTGGGATATAAGTAAATCATGAACTAAGTAGCTAGAAGACACCATCCGTGACACTCTTAGAATGTGACCCAGACATCACTCAGCTAACAAACCAAAATAAGAAGTCACTTAGTTAGCTAGATTTTGGCAAGAACGAACAACACATAAGTTTATTGTTGGCAGAAATATGATGCATGTGTGTATTTCTGTTAAAAAAAAAAAAGCTAAACTAACAGCTGAACAGTTAGGTTAATGTTAGCTAATATCAGCTAATATCGCTTCCATGATTTTCCAAAATGGAGAATATTCACTGCTCTGATTAAATCCCATGATGCACTGCAGTAACCTCGTGTCGTATCGGGTGTGTTATTCAGGGACCTCCAGGATCCTTCGACTTCCTCTTACTGCTCATGGCCGACATCCGTAACGACATCGCAGAGCTGCAGCAGAAAGTGTTCGGCAAGCAGATTCCGTCCCCTGCCGAGGATTTTTGGAAGGACGGCGTGGACCTCGGCTCCGGAGAGGACCTCAAATCCAATGGACCTTTAAGAAGGAAGCGGAAATCGCCCGGCGCTTCTGCTGATCCTGACTGGAATATCTGATAAGTTTTTATTAAAAAAAAAAAAAAAGAAGTCAAAAACTGATTCGTAAGAAGAGAGAACGGTGTAAATGATGTTTTATTTAACGACATACTCTTTTAAATGAAGCCCTGAATGTATTTCTTTGTATGAAATTCTATTTTTTTAACATAAAAGATGTACATATTTATCATTCTCGTAGTCTGAATTAATCCTTTGTAATACGGATAGCACAATGGATGGTGAATGATTCATGATTCATCGTGAACAATTCTGTGGGATTCTGAGGGTGAACAATTGGGATGCGATTCATGATTCATCAATATGATTCCCATGGCGGTTATTTCTAAAATCTACATCAGTTTGTTAGCCACGACAGATGGCTAAGAGTCTGAATGAATCATTCGCTAGGCTACAAATAACATAACAATAAGTGAACACTTGGTGTTTGATTCACGATTCATCGTGGTTTATGGACGATTCGCTCATTTACACACCCACAGCGGTGATATTTACTCGTTACCTATGTAAAAAAAGGTGTTAGTTTAACTGACAGCAGCAACTGTCTTTTTGTGCTAATCCTTAATAATACGTGAATAACGTTTTTCATCATTCCGATTCCTAAATAAAATTCTTGATAGATTCTTCAGCCATCCATTTTCTATACCGCTTATCCTAACGGGTCATGGGAAACCTGGAGCCTATCCCAGGGAGCATTGGGCACAAGGCGTGGTACACCCTGGACAGGGTGCTGATCCATCGCAGGGCACAATCACACACACACTTTCACACCTATTCATCTACGAACCATTAAATCTACGACACTTTAATTAAGAGTTATTTCAGATTTTGAATATAATATGAAAGACGTAATATTCCAGTGGTCCGAGTATAGAGTGTGATGGTGGTCTCATATACCTTTCTTCTCTCTCCATCCATCACACACACACATTCCCACTGTCCTATAATTCTCTCGCTGGTCCTGTACATTTTTTTTGCTGTTTTCATCACCTGCACTGTTCTCACTTTCCTATCCAGTGTGTTCGTCTTGAGGCTATGATATGTGTTTGACCTGCTGCAGTTCCACGCTGACCTTCAGTGTTTACACTACATGACTTATGAGTTTCGAAAAATGCAAAACGTGTGAAAATTATACACACCAAAAAAACAAGAGAAGAGTCATGAGCATCAGAGTAACACTTTCCTATACTACTACTAATACTACTACTACTCCTCTACTAATACTACTACTACTACTACCACTACTACTACTAATATTACTACTATTACTACCACTACTACTACTACTAATATTACTACTACCACTACTACTACTAATATTACTACTATTACTACTACTACTACTAATAATAATAATACTACTACTACTACTACTACTACTGCTACTACTAATAATAATACTAATACTACTACTAATAATACTAATACTACCACTACTACTACTAATATTACTACTACTACTAGTAGTACTACTACTACTATTACTACTACTACTGTTGCTGCTAGTACTGTTGCTGCTAGTACTACTACTACTACCACTACTACTACTAATAATAATAATAATAATACAACTACTACTACTAATACTACTACTGCTACTATTACTACTACTACTAATAATAATAATAATACAACTACTACTACTAATACTACTACTAATACTACTACTACTACTACTAATAATAATACTACTACTACTACTAATACTACTACTGCTACTACTACTACTACTACTACTACTACAACTACTAATATTACTACTATTACTACTACTACTACTAATATTACTACTACCACTACTACTACTAATATTACTACTATTACTACTACTACTACTGCTACTACTAATACTACAACAACTAATACTACTGCTACTATTACTATTGCTACTACTAATAATAATACTACTACTACCACTACTACTACTAATATTACTACTATTACTACTACTACTACCACTACTACTACTAATCTTACTACTAATATTACTACTATTACTACTACTACTACCACTACTACTACTAATATTATTACCATTACTACTACTACCACTACTACTACCACTACTACTACTACTGCTACTATTACTACTACTACTAATACTACTACTACTGCTACTACTACCACTACTACGACTACTACTAATAATAATAATACAACTACTACTACTAATACTACTACTACTACTACTACTGCTACTGCTACCACTACTACGACTACTACCAATAATAATAATACAACTACACCTACTAATACTACTACTGCTACTACTACTACTACTACTGCTACTACTAATACTACTACTACTAATAATAATAATACTAATACTACAACTACTACTACTAATACTACTACTGCTACTACTACTAATAATAATAATACAACTACTACTACTAATACTACTACTAATACTACTACTACTGCTATTACTAATACTACTACTACTACGAATAATAATACTAACACTACAACTACTACTACTAATACATCTACTGCTATTACTACTACTACTACTACTACTACAACTACTACTACTAATACTACTAATACTACAACTACTCCTACTACTACTACTACTGCTGCTACTAATACTACTAATACTACTACTACTGCTACTACTAATACTACTACTGCTACTACTACTACTACTACTACTATTTTTACTTCTACTACTAATACTAATACTTCTACTAATAATAATAATATTATAACGTTAATTATAATAATTAATAACATTAATGATAAAATTGCGATACACCGATTAGCCATAACATTAAAGCCACTGACAGGTGAAGTGAATAACATTGATTATCTCGTTACAGTGGCACCTGTAAAGGGGTGGGATATATTTATTAGGCAGCAGGTGAACAGTCAGTTCTTGAAGTTCTCGATGTGGAAGCAGGAATGGCCAAGTGTAAGGATCTGAGCGACTTTGGCAAGGACCAAATTGTGATGTCTAGATGACTGGGTCAGAGCATCTCCAAAACAGCAGGACTTGTGGGGTGTTCCCAGTATGCAGCGGTTAGTACCTACCAAAAGTGGTCCAAGGAAGGAGAACCGGTGACCCGGCGACAGGGTCATGGGCGCTCAAGACTCATTGATGTGCATGGGGAGCGAATGCTAGCTTGTCCAGTCCGATCCCACAGAAGATCTGCTATAACACAAACTGCTGAAAAAGGAGTCAGAATACACAGCATCACAGCTTGCTGCGTATGGAGCTGTGTAACTGTAGACCGGTCAGAGTGCCCACGCTGACTCCCTGTACACCACTGAAACCTCCTACAATGGGAACATGAGCATCAGAACTGGACCATGGAGCAATGGAAGATGGTGGTCTGATCTGATGAGTCATGTTTTCTTTTACATCATGTGGACAGGCACGTGCGTCGCTTACTTGGGGAAGAGATGGCAACAGGATGCACTATGTGAAGATGTAATGTGATGTTCTGGGTAATGTTCTGCTGGGAAACCCTGGATCCTGAGGTTAATGTGGATGTTACTTTGAGACGTACCACCTACCTAAACAGTGCTGCAGACCGAGTACACCCCTTCATGGTAACGGTATTCCCTAATAGCAGTGGCCTCTTTCAGCAGGATAATGCTCGCTGACACACTGCAGAAACTGTTCAGGAACGGTTTGAGGAACATGACAAAGAGTTCAAGGTGTTGACTCGGCCTCCGAATTCCCCAGATCTCAATCCGATCGAGCATCTGTGGGACAAACAAGTCCGATCCACGGAGGTCCCACCTCACAACTTACAGGACTTAAATTATCTGCTGCTAACGTCTCAGTGCCAGATACCACAGCACACCTTTAGAGGTCTTGTGGAGTCCATGCCTCGATGACTCAGAGCTGTTTTGGAGGCACAAGGAGAGCATTAAGTGGTTTTAATGCTATGTCTGATCTCTTTGTGTGTGTGTCCTATATTTGTATGCAAAGGTCGTAAATCAAATCCTCCGCTGATTTTCCCTGAAATAAACACAGATTATTTGAACATGTAACGTTAAAGACTGTAAAAGCACTCGTCCGTTTTCTCCACGTTTTCTTTCCTCCATCATTTCACGCTCAGCTGATCTCGATCCTGCAGTAATGAGCCGTGAGTCTTGTTAAAACGCAGAATTCATCTAAAAACTTATTTTCCACCGTGACATGAACAACACCAGCTGTGATTTCTGCATGAGGGGAAAAGGCAACATTTTCATTTCATTACACAAACATCAGACATGTGATTAGGATGAAAAAGAAAATAAAAAATGTTATTAACTTCAGTGACGAGTAAACGTGTGAGTGTGTGTGTGAGTGTGTGTGTGTGTGTGTGTGTCCTAAAGTTAACCTTGGAACTACTGGCATGCTTTAAAACATGAAAAAAAATGGTTTAAACACAATTTAGTATTCAAGAGTAAAATAAATATATTTAACTGATCAAAAATTAACAATCCAGACATAAATGTCTATGTATATTAGACACTAGATATTCATTTTATTAAATATGTAGGCTATTTAATACTCAAGACAAATCTGGCATTCAGCAAAGTTTAATAAATGATTAATAATGTTAAACTGAAACCTTTTTTTAAGGTCGAAGGAAACTTTAAAGCTATTTTATGAGAGTAATTTTCATAACCTTTCATCTTTTTATGTATTGCCTCTAGTCTTCAGTTGAATGAAGTAAAGGAGATTAACCGCTAGGTGGCAGCACTTACACGTGATTTCCCCTAATATTCTGAAACAGGGCGAGGTTTGAGTTTTGACCGCAAGGTGGCAGCAAAAGTCTAGGTGCTTTACAAATAAAATGAAAAATAAAGAATAAAAAGTCATTTAGAAAAAAAAAACAATTACACTATAAAAGTAGGTTGAAGTGCATTAGTAGGATGAAGAATATTTTTAAGGATAAAAAGGATGAAGGATTGCTATGAATAACATCATATCCTCAAATGATGTATTTGTCTTATTCCAGTAATTTTGTCAACAACTGCAGTTTTATTATTTCATTAAAAAATAAAGACATAATTTTTATCCAATTATAATTACATTTAATGTTGTGGAATGACAAGTTAGTTCCTGTTCTTGCTTATGTTACAGCAGCTACAAACAGTCGTTCCCTCACAAGCCCACTCTTTTTTCTCTCTCTCAATGTTAATGAGACAAAAAAACGCAGCTGGTCGTGTTACGAGAAACCGCAAAGTAGTGTAACCTCCTCTGTCCTGAAGACGTGGAAAACTTATATCTTCACCTCTGACTGTTACACAGCGCCGAACGCACAAAACTTCACCAGATCAACAATTTCATCCACTGTACACGTCCCTCTAAATGGGCTGTTACTATAGAAACGATAACGTATTAGAACGGGTGCATTGCTATTAAAATTAACGTAAATCATTTTACGAAAGCATTCTATGTGCAGTAATAAAGCCTGATTAAGACGAGCTCGGCAGAACGTGTTACACAAACCCTTTATCCAGGACTGAACGCTCTCCTAATCCAGTGTTTCGAGCCTGTAATTAGCGTGACTCGTCCAAGCCTGTAATTAGCGCTCTATGGAAATGAGACGAGGTTAACGAAGTGTGGAAAAGGGGCACAGGATTAGCGCCTTTTAGCTCGATCGCTGCTTTCACTGTTCGAACACAAACACACAAACGGTGCAGGTCGGTCTTATCCCGATCCCCGCTGTTCAGCCACAGATTGACAGCTTCCTGAATGAAGGGCCTCGGCTTTACAGCGGCCCTCGGGGGCGTCTCACTCAGCAGGGCAGGCGAGGGAAGGGCGGGGGTCTCAAGGAAGACGAAGACACAAACACTCACTTTCGATTGCCCCTGCTGATCCAGGATAACAGATAATGAGGGACACTCCAGAGAGAGTGTGTGACCTCTGACCCCTGAGCCGAGGTGGCTTTGCATCGACCGGCTGTGACTGGTCGGCTAGGAGACTAAGATGAAACGTAGTGTGAAGTCCAAAATTACTGGCAACCTTCAAGAGACTGAGAACAAATCATTTGACAAAACTATTGACACCCGATACCCATTAAAGAAGTCGTGTTGTCTCGATTAACCACTCTTTACAACCGTGCTGAGCAGAAAAGCATCTCAGAACCAGAACACAATGGCCGACTAACTCCTAAAACCGTGTGTCAAAACGATCAACACCCATCACCCTCTGAAGAACCTGTGCTGTGGTTAGGAAGGCTTGAAGAACCACTCTATACAACCGTGATGAGCAGAAAAGCATCTCACAACGCAGGCTCACTCACAACTGGAGAAAATTCAGTCAATCATTTTCACTGTAAAATATTCCTTCTACATTTGTCCCACTTCCGTTTAGACACCAGGTTAAAGAATGAATATAAATGGCTAGGACTGATAAATGATATAAATATATCGTTCTCCTGTCAGCATCATTCGCTTTGTCCCGAACTACTTTCCTTTTTTCTTTCTGTTTATTTTCTTTTTGTTTCCATCAGGTGTTCATTAAGAACTTAAGTCTCACAGTGAGGAGGAAACGTGACATTTAAATGACAAAGGAGATGCAAATGGTCCCTTTGTGCTTGGACACAATGCACTCTGTCGAGAGCTAATGGATTACTTAGTGTGAGAATAACACTACAAATTAGCCAGGACAAACATTTGGCCAGCCAATTATACGACCACAGGCCGAGAGGAAGTTATGAAGTGAGTGCTGGGTTTTCAGGAAAATGAGCTGTACAGGAGTGTAGCGTTGCTGCTTAAATGGGAAGGTTTTCCAGATGTTTTAAACGTGTTTTTTTTGCATCTGTTTTTCTGACCTCACGGCGAGTTTGCAGAGGTTTTACCCTGATGAAAACGTTACTTCCTGTTCACAAATATACAGAGCAACAGGCGTTTACATGACAACACAAAATAAATAACAAAAATGTGACAGCAGAAAAGATCACACATGATAGAAGAGACATGAGATGATTCGACAGCAGACAAAATCTTATTAATAATAACAAGAAACTGATTTGATTAATGAAGCTAGAATTCATTCTTGAGAGAACACTTTAATTTTACCGCTGGAATAATGGGAAGGTTTTCCATCCTCACAAATTCGATACCGTGTGTGTTTACATAAATTCAAGATAATTTAATCAGGTAAATAGGAAACGATTACGTGTTTACGTCGTGTTGGTGATACAGAATCATATTTTTGATTAGGGAAATCCGTCATGATTTAGTTATGTTACTTTAGCAATATTGCACTGACTGTTTTTATCGTGCTGGTAATATAAACTCATGTTATTAGAAGGATGAGTTAAATGAAAACTTTTTAACTGGAAAAAATTAAATTCAGTTCTGTTTTATGTCTCAGTTGTAAGGTTTTCACTTGACTCATTTGACTCTCATATAGGCCATCCATCCATCCATCCATCCATCTTCTATACCGCTTATCCTACAGGGTCAAGGGGAACCTGGAGCCTATTCCAGGGAGCATCGGGCACAAGGCGGGGTACACCCTGGACAGGGTGCCAATCCATCACAGGGCACGTATATCATGTTATTATATTTATTTTTGTTATTAAGTGAATAAGAAATACAATTCATCCATTAACAAAAAAAACTAGCATTGTCTGAAATTGTTGAAAACAAATATACAGCAGCTACATATAATTGTGTGGAAAACATTTCTATGCTTTGGGGAAGTATTAGTTTTGTTGATGTTCTAAGTGAATTGTGGGTATTTGCTGAAATCAACAGATTACCTCAGTCAAATCAAAACCTAAATGAATGTTAGCCAACTACACGAGTTTCAGTCAATATTTACTGAAAGAAATATTCTTTTAAAAAATTTTTTAAATTGATGATGAAAACAGAATGTTTGAATGACTTGAAAGAATGACTACTTGTAGAAGTGGGTGTGTCCAATGACGCGAAAATGTTGAGAAATGTTTATTCGAATTTGAATTTGGAGCGACTCGCCATGGTGACTGCCAATGGGAGTGAAGACAGTAGAGTGCATGTGATCCGTGATCTGCCGTGCTGACTTGCGCTTTCTCCTTCATCTCGTAGGATATCATGCATATATACGCCGGTGAATTTCATATACAATCAATCTCCCTCCAGAATGTTTCATTTTAGCTGCAAGAAAACTTGATTTGTTGTTAAAAGTGGAATGTTAGTTACTTGCACCACCCACGGATAAATGTCACTATGGCAACCAGTATTAGGAACGCCTACTTGTGACTTCGTAGTACAGCGACTACGGTAAAATTGGCGACTTGCAGCGGTAAAACTGCTGCGTATCTGTGAACGTACTTTAACACGTGCTTCCTCACGTGAAACCAGGCAACTGCATCTTTTTGAACTGCTGCTCATGTTGCATTACCGGGCACTTGAATAAAAAAGCGCTATCCGCCCTCTTCCGCATACATGAGCTCACAGACGCACATGATTGGCTACTGTCAGTATGATTGACAGAGGAAAGTGGGTATGCCCCGCCCACCCAGACAACACCGCCAATATTGCACTCTTGACTTCAAATCTCTGGACGATATGGCAAAGGTTGTTCTGTTGCACCTCTCAGGGGCTTATTAAAGTATTAAAGTCACCGTTCAGTCCTGCTAACCGCTAATCTGGACCTTCAGGAGAAGAATTTTCCTTTGACCTTTAGGGTGTCAGACGTTCAGAACCTCCAAGCAGAACTTCTTATACGTCTTGTTTTATTCTTATATGCCTTGTTTTATTCTTATACGCCTTGTTCCTCTGTGTGTTTTGACCTAACAATGTTCTACACATGAGGGACCTCCAGTGTGAGTGTGTGTGTGTGTGTGTGTGTGTGTGTGTGTGAGACAAAGCCGTAGAGAGAGCGCATGTATTGAAACATTACGCTGAAGTGGTCTAACACAGTCCTGTGTGAAGCCTCTTCTCACTATTCATCCTCACTAAAGTGCATTCAGGAGAGTGTGCTTCTCTCTCTCTCTCTCTCTCTCATTCACTCCTTATTTATAACCATGCCAAAAAAAACGAAGGACCTGAAAAAAAACAATAAAGAAAGGATTCCTTTATCTGGACGAGTGCTCACCTCTGTGCTCCCAACTCGCTTTTCAGATACCTGCACGCAAGAGAAAGGGGAAAGTGGAGAGAAAGCCAGAAACAAAGGGATATCCTCAACTTTCCTCCATCCCCCCGTCCTGCTGGAAGAGGACTCTTTTATTCATCCAAAGCCTCTCATTAACTTTGCTCATGCTGTCTTGCTCTATGGAGAAAAAAAGCCACCAATTAGTCGCTCATCAGCTCCAATTAGAGAAGACAAAAAACGAGGGGGGAACTCGGCCCCTTAAGAAGCTGAATTCTCTTCTTTCCTCAAAACTTCGAAAAGATGAAGAAACGAAAAGAAAGCGAAATCTTTTTCGATGTGTAAAAATGTCTGCTGACGTAACATATTTCAGGCGCTGCTTGTCGTTTTGTCGTCTTCAGTATATATTTTACATGAAGTTAGCTAGTTTAAAAGAGATTACTAACTTTTCTGTCACTTCTGTTGACTAGCTGTTATTCTGTAATCAGCAGGAGATTACATAGAGTGGATATAAAAAAAAAGCTTACACACCCCTGTTCAAATGGCAGATTTTGTGAGGAAAAAAAATTGAAACCACGATAAATCGTGTCAGAACTGTTTCTACCTTTATTGTAGAATTTTAACATATTAATTAAAGTGAAAAACAATAAGAATTATTTTAGGGGGAAAATGAAACATGTACAATAATAAAATGTACAATAACCTGGTTGCATAAGTGTGCACACCCCTACAGTAATACTCAGTGGAAGCTGCTTTAGATTTAATCACAGCATTCAGTCTTTTTGGGTGAGAGTCAGTCAGTTTAGCACGTCTTGACTTTTTTCTCTCGTTAATCTGTCTGTCTCTCTTTCTGTATCACTGTACGTCTCTCTCACTGTCTCTCATTGTCTATCTCTCACTGTCTGTCTGTCTCTCTCTCTGTATGTATATCTATCTGTCTCACTGCTTGTCTGTTACTGTCACAATATGTCTATCTGTCTGCATTTGTCTGTTCCCCTCTTTATATCCCTCTTTTGCACTGTCCATCTGCCTGTCTGCTTCTTGTACTGTCTGTCTCTCTCATTATCTGTCTTTCCATCTCTCTCACAGTGTACACAAATGGTTTTGCTCCTTAATAAAGTAGAATTTTTGCTCTGTCTGTCTGTCTGTGTATCACTCTCTCACTGTCTGTCTGTCTGTGTATCACTATTTTACTGTCTGTCTGTCTGTCTGTGTATCACTCTCTCACTGTCTGTCTGTCTGTGTATCACTCTCTCACTGTCTGTTTGTCTCTGTATCACTCTCTAACTGTCTGTCTGTCTGTCTCTGTATCACTCTCTCACTGTCTTTCTGTCTGTGTATCACCCTCTCACTGTCTGTCTCTTTATCAATCTCTCACTGTCTGTCTGTGTCTGTATCACTCTCTCGCTGTCTGTCTGTCTCTGTATCACTCTCTTGCTGTCTGTCGGTCTCTGTATCACTGTCTCGCTGTCTGTCTGTCTCTGTATCACTCTCTTGCTGTCTGTCTCTCTCACTTTCTGTCTGTTTCTCTTTCAGTCTGTCACCATCTGTCTGTGTCTTTTTGACTGTCTTTCTCTATCAGTCAATCTCTTTGTCACTGTGTGTCTCTGTCTTTCTTTCAGACTGTCTGCCTCTCTCTAATTGTCTGTCTGTCTGTTTCTCTTACTGTCTATCTGTCTCAAACAGTCCTCCTCTCTATTTCTCTTTATCCATGTATGTCTCTCTCTGTCTCTTTCATCTCCTTGTCTGTCTCTCTCGCCACCTGTCTCTCTCTCAATATAATTCTCTTGTCTTGTGATTATACAAGAGGAGCTACAATATTTTTTTTGTCCTCTCAGAGAGAGGTTTTTTTGAAGCAGTTAATTCGCAGATTGCTCTTAATCCCCTTAAAGGCATTAATTAACACCAAGTGATACCCTAATTTCCTGCAGAGGGGCGGGGCTTGATGAGCCTCGCTAATAAAATTACCTCATTAATGTCTTTAATTGTTCACAGTAACTCGTTGAGCGTTAGTCTGATGCTGTTTGAGCGGAGGGGAGGGGAGGGGGGAGTTTGCTTTCACTCGTTTTATTCCCTCCATAGTGGGCAGGTCTAAATAATGAGGGCCACAGCCTGGGAGATAGAATTAGGAACGAGGGCCACTTCAACAAATATTTGAGCTCTTTTAAACCTGGCCCTTGTACACCAATCACTTGCCCATTAATTACTTCCAGATGGGATTTTGTAGAAATTTTCTTGCCAAACAGCACACACACACACACACACACACACACACACACACACACACACACACTCTCTCTCTCTCTCTCTTCACAACCTCTTCCTGTGATAAGGACAGGCTTCATTCTTTTGTCTGTTGTTTTTGTCATCGAACATTAATTACCACACTGCCCAGGTCAGCCTCAGCCTAATGCGGTGATGTTTAAATGGACAACATGTAAATAACGTCGATGCTGTCTGTATTCATTTATTAATGTTGCTTCAAGAGGTCAAAAATTAAATGTACACGATGTCCCACGTACCCCAAATAAAGTCGATCAGCTGACACATTTGCTAATTTGGTATACAAGGTTTCCTTCTTTAGTTCTGCACTGTAGCGCCAAGGTTAACGTAGCTAACAAATCATTTTTCCTCTAAATCATCAAACCCCACTCAAACGACTTTCTCAGTGACACCGTTCGTATAAAAAGTTTTGAAAACTGAGCAGAAATAAATCAGTGGCTATAGTAGTAGCTACTGATTTTTAAATTGGTAGCTATACAATCACTTCTAATATATATCTCCGCCTTCAGAATTTAGGCCATGCCTCCTACCCGAGTCTGACACCAAACTGTAACCGATTCAGCTTTAAGACAGAGCAACGACTAATAGATAATATAAAAGTCAAACTGATTTCAGTTTCATACCAAAATTCCTAAACATCTGTGTCAACTTTACATAACGTATCCTCAAGATATGGAAATGTATAATATGTAAAGAATAAAACACGCAGAGTTGTGCAGTTATAGGAAAATAGTCAACAACAGAGTGATGTGATGAAGCAGAGTTACACTAACCACCCTGAACAGCACGTTCCCCAAACGTTTATGCATCTTATACCACAGCGATTTGTCAACAAGTACGAATTTTATTAATTAAACAGTGACACATCTTTTTTATCCATTTAGAGTTACATTTAGGGTTAGAGAACGTCTGTGAAACAAGCTAGTTCCTGTTCTCACTTCCCGTCACGTAACCAACACCGACTCCATCTCTGACAGGCGCGCTGCTGCAAATATACAGGTTTATATTAATGCGCTCGCTGTAGTACTTTATCGTTTCTATAGTAACAGCTCATCCACAGGGACTTGTACGGTGGACCCTCCACTGATAATAAACAGCTTTTTTTTTTTAAATCATTGATCTGTAAAGAGATGTTTATGTAACATGAATGGAAGGAGTCTCCAGTGTCAGTGCTTTGTAACAGTCAGAGTTTAAAGCTGTGACTTTAAGTTTTGCGACATCTTCAGGATGGAGGACTTTACGCTTCTTTGTGTGACAAGCTGCATGTTTTTTGTTTTTTTTTGTCTTATTAACGTTAAGAGAGAGAAGAAAATCAAGAGAGGCTGGTGAGGAAACGACCGTTTATAGCTGCTATAACATAACTAACTTGTTTCATGGATGTTCCACAGCATTAAATGTAACTGTAATAGAATAAAATGTACAACCTGTCATTCTTTACGAAATAATGAGTTAATAATTAATAATGGGCAAATTGCTGTGGTATGAGAGGAATAAAACACTTATTATTAGGAAATTAATCAACTATGGAATTTTTAACCTATTCCTTACATGTTATATTATGTTATGTTATATTACATGGAATCTTCAAAAACATTTTTTAAGCCCCACCAAAAAAACCAAATAAAAAAACAGCTTTAACAAAAATATGTAATATTGATATTGTTATAATGATATGTACACGTAGCCGTTCGGTGGATTTCAATGCGCGCGCTCGCCTCCGACCAATCAGAGAGCGCCCTGTTGGCCCTTCGAGGTGTTTCCCGTCATGCCGTGCGCGAGGCGGCGATTCGTCAGCAGCCAAACAGGTCCGAAAAGATGGCGGTGTCCATGGCGAAGCTCCTGGCCGCACAGCGGTGTCTGCTCCTCGTCTCAGCGCTATTTCACTACTCGGTTCGGTGCGAAACAGCAACCGAGGAGCCGCCGCATCGCCGCTTCGAGTATAAATACAGCTTTAAAGGTCCTCACCTGACTCAGAGCGACGGAATGATCCCGTTTTGGGTTCACACTGGCAGTAAGTTCAGCTCTTCTGTAGGTTTAAGTTTATCATGGTTGCTACTGAGGATTCTCCATATTCTCCATACCCTTTCTTCACAAATATCACGATACATGCGTCAAAAAAAAATGCGCAAAACTTTCAGAATCGAGCTGAGAGTAGATGAGGAAAAGATGCTGGGCAGTTGTGGGGACTGCGCATGCGCAGTAAGTTCAACAAAACTTGGGTCAAGTTCCCCCTGACTTCTTTTTCTTCTTTATACTTCATTTCAGTTGTGTATTTAATAATTATCCATCGTCCTACCCATATATACAGTTAGATTTAATCCTAAATCAACACTATCAATTAAAAAAACAAACAAACTAATAACAACAAGCTTGAGAGAGTCATTAATGGGATAAATAACACTAGAGAACTTCTTTTTCCTGTCAGGCTTCGCAGATTCCTAAAATATTAAAATCTGATCATTTAAGATCGCTTTAAAAGAGTAATCACAACACACACACACACACACATGCTGAAAATGTATATAAACCCAGTACAGGATTTTTAATGAATTGAAACAGAAATCACTTTTTTTTTTTAAAAAAAAAAAAGGTGCACATTACAAATCTGTAAAACTTCTTATTATCTTTTGCAGATTAAAGCACGAATTATCGCCGATGGTTCAATTCGTATTGAATTATTACGTGTGTCATGACCCGATTGTCATTCGTGTTGACTTTTGTCTTAGCAAGGTGGATTATATGACTGTTATAAAGCTCTGACACTGGAGACTCGTTCCATAAACGTTAAAGAAACGACTCCGTATGGAAAACGCCACCGTATTAACGATTACATGTGTTCTTTAAAAATCTGTTTATTAATAGCCTATTTGAGCGTCCAGCGTAGAAGTCCATATGAACGAGCTGTTAGTATAGAAATGATAACGTTTTAATATAGATATAGTCATTGGTCATATCACATCACAAGAGCTCGGTATTTTCCGGAAAAGTGTCGATGACTTTCGGTAAAGACGAATCGGCAAAACTGATAGATAAATGATGTAACTTATTTCAAACAAATCAAAAAATGTCAACGACGTTAAATATAGACCTGGAAAAACCTCTGATCGCATGCTGAGATTTCAGATATTTATCAACAAATGCATTCAGATGCATCTGTAACTGGAAAGTGATAGCAAAAACGCCTTCAGTTAAAATATTTCCACTTCCCAACCTTGAAAGTTGTTGTTTTTATTTAAAGAATGTAGCACAGCGAGTTCAAACTGTTAACGCACATATATATCACACGCCTTGCTTATCAGAGCTTTGTACACAGCTCAGGGTCAATATCTGAGCTACAAAACATTCAAATGTGTCTTCTGGGTGTTTTTTTATTTATTTTTTTCCATGAGGTGTGATTAGTAAAGAGTTAAAATCAGAGACTGTGTTCCTGTGGGGTAAAGATCTCCGTTGCAACACGTCCAACGTTCTCACTAAAGCCGAGTGCGAATCTCAGAAACGCCGACTCAACTCGCCTCGCCTCGCACTGCGTGACGTTGTTGTTCGGCGTTGTAGTGTGCGATCACTACCTGATCGTTTGCAGATGAGGCGCACACACACACTACACGATCACTGATTGAGGAAGAACGCGACAGATCCCCAAATCCCGTGTTCTCATGAAAATAAACACGACGGCTGTTTGTCACGTGGCTCAGTTGTTTTGTATCTAAACGAGAAAGAAGAGAAAATGTGGAGGAAGGATTATTATTAGGGATTATTAGAGCTGCTGGCCATGAGGATCGTCTGGTCTTCAAAGCGAAGCGGAGGTACTGTACCGTGCACCAACAGGAACCTCGCAGCTCGTTTGGTTATGACAAGCCGAGAGTGATTTTGATTGTGTTTGCATTCTTCCCTCACTCTCCCACACAGATAGAGCGATGATAAGCTAAATCCATGTTGCACAGTTGTGTAGAAAACGAGTACATGCATGTGAACATAGAGTTATTGGCACACTGAAAGCATTAAACCATATTTTTATTTTGTTCTAAGAATGTGATTGGTGATTGAGCTTGTATGCCATGCTTAGAAGCTCATCCTGACTTCTACCTCATTCCCAGATGCGATCCCAAGTGCCGATCAGATCCGGATCACACCATCTCTTCGCAGTCAGAGGGGCTCAGTTTGGACCAAAACTCCCGTGAACTTCGAGCACTGGGAGGCCGAGGTGGCGTTCCGTATATCCGGACGAGGGAGAACTGGAGCTGACGGACTGGTACGTTTAAAAGAAAAGAAAAAAAACACTGAGGGAAGGAATTGTCGGATTTGACTTGTTGTGTGTGTTTTAAACCTGTGTGTGTGTTTTGCGTAGGCCATATGGTACACACAGGATCAGGGTCTGGAGGGTCCAGTGTACGGAGCTGCTGATCAGTGGAACGGCTTGGGAATTTTCTTTGACTCCTTTGACAATGACGGGAAGGTTGGTTTGGACACCATTTTGTTTCTTTAATCACTTAGTCAAATGTTTTGTAAAATGGAGGATATTAATGAATTTAACATCTATACGAATTCACTTGAATCGGTAGCAATGTTTCCATCCATGGAAACTGGAAATATTTGTTTGTGAATTTTGGGATATCACATTTAAAAAGGAAAAAAAAAAACAATGGATTTGAATACAATTTTCAAAATGCGCATAAAAAAGTCTAATTTTTTGTTTATTCGCCAATAAGCTACAACGGAAGCACGTTTTCCGAGTAAATTAAAATAAATTCATCAAAAACGTCATATGACTTTGCCCCTGCAAAACGGAAAAGTAAAAAATGGCGGAGAGCGAGGTGCGCCAGTTTCCCCAGAAGTGACGGTTTTGTTCTCTTGAACACACGGGATGGAAACGGTTCTTTATTCGCAAATGTTTGTGCGATTATTCCAATTTTTGGCACAAGTTAAATTTGCAGCTTGGGTGGAAACGTGGCTGGCGATACTTTGAGTCACTCACATGAGAGTGAAACGCATGCTCCACGATGTTAAATGTAACTATCTCTATTGATTATTTTCCTGTAACAGCACCACACCCACTGTTTTATTCCTCCTTATCGTTTTGCTATTTTAGAAAAATAATCCGGCCATCCTCGTCGTGGGAAACAACGGCAAACTTATTTACGATCATCAGAAGTAAGGAAACACTGGAAGTAGTGTGTCGTGTGTGTGTGTGTGTGTACACCCTCCCTGATTTCTAGGTTGGTTTAATAAATCAGCTTTTTGTCCCACACAGCGATGGTTCGACCCAAGCCCTGGGCACCTGCCTCCGAGATTTCAGGAATAAACCGTATCCAGTCCGAGCCAAAGTCACCTACTACAGGAAGACGTTAACGGTAATGAGTTTTTCAGTTAAAAATGACCTCAGGTCAGAGGATGTAATTTAATCCTGTACTTGCACTAGAAACGCTCTAGTGCCTCTTGTGGGCGTGGCCTATTCACTAAGTATTGTTTATAAATAAGTTCTTATAAATGTTTGTACACTTTCAGTGACTGGAAAATAAAGTCTTATAGTCTGGGAAAACTGTTCTCCGTTCTCACAATGCTTTTTCCAGGTTATGATCAATTACGGATTCATGCCGGGGAAGGACGATTATGAATTCTGTGCCAAAGTGGAAAACATGGTCATTCCGTCCACGGGATTTTTCGGCATTTCGGCTGCTACAGGAGGACTCGCAGGTCTGAGAGCTAAAATAGAAATTGCACTACACTTTTATTTTTATACGTCTGTGTAAAAGCAGTGTATTTATTTGAATAATTATTGCTTTTTAAACGCATCTCACATCACTCTGTAAACTGTTTACTCTAGTTCTTTTCTTTGTACTTCATGTTAAAAAGGTGTTAAAAAGGTATGTTTTTATAAATTAATTGTTTATTTGACCCTTTTTTTGTACCTTTATTCTATTAACACTTTTTTTATTTTACCCTTATTTTTTTTGTATTCCATATAAAAAATTTCATTTGTATTTATTAGCGTTTCTTTTTATTTGATCTTGTATTCATTACTGTTTTTTATTTGTTCTTCTAACTATACTTCTATTTTACTTCTATTCTAAAGAAATCTTTACTTCTATTTATTTTCTTCGTACATCATATTTTTTAAAAAAATCTTTATTTAAAATTTTTTTTACACTTCTTTGTACATCATATTAAAGAGCTTTAGTTTTGTTTATTTTATTAATGAATTTTCAGTCCTTCATTTCTTTGTACTTATTTATTTATTTGGTTTATTATTTTTTTATTAATGCTATAAATTTTTCTTTATTAATTTTATAAATGTATTTTTTCAATTTTATTAAAGTTTTTTTTTTTATTTTGCTCCTTTCTTTGTACTTCATGTTAAAATTTATTTTATTAATTATTTATTTATTTTTACTTCATATTAATAACCTTTTACTTACTTTGTCCTTCATGTGTAAATATCCTCATTTTTATTTATTTTACTAATATCTTGATTTTACTCTTATTTTCTTTGCACATCATATTTTTAAAAAAATCTTAACTTTATTTTATTAACTGTTTTTTTTTTTTTTTTTATATTACTCCGTGTGTGTGTGTGTGTGTGTTCACTGCCTCAACACAGTTGATTTATTCTTGTACATTTGGGTGTTTATTTGTTCCAGATGACCATGATGTCCTGTCGTTCCTGCTGTTCAGATTAACCGAGCCCGGACAAAACCTGGTACCTTTTTTACTTTTTCTCTCTCCACCACACACCACACAGTACTCGTCCACACACTTAAGCGACGTTAGAAAAAACCCTCAGTCCTTATTTCATAAGTGTTCACCAATTACTCCATTCTTTTGTGGGTCGTAATTGGAGTAGGAGTGTGTGTGTGTGTGTGTGTGGCCTCCCGTGAGCTCTGAATGTGTGTTTTGTTTCGTTCTTTTCTTTTTTTTTTTCTTTTTTTTTTTTTGCGAAGCCTCCACCTGAACAAGAGATTCCCAAAGAGGAGCAGGACAAGTACCAGGAGGAATTTCAGAATTTCCAGCAAGAGCTAGACAAAAAGAAAGAAGAGTTTCAGAAGGAGCACCCCGACGTCCACGGGCAGCCCAGTGAGATACACACACACACACTCTCACACACACTCCACCTCAAACACGAAGTCCTGCTTTGACAACAGAAGCCTTTCACTGAGGACGTAATGGACAAATTAGAGAAAAATTAGGAAAATAAGCTTCAGTAGTGGCACACAGCTCTTAAACTTCAGGTCAAAACACACCATGCATTTGCTTTGTTTTCTCGTATTTTAATGTATTTAAGAGGTGTTGCCCTTTAATTCATTTACCGGTAACAGCAAATCCGAGTTAACCCTAAACACTCATTTTTATCGGCTCTATTTCTGTTTTAACAAAAGGTTTTTAAACTTTACAGTAAGGACGAGACACAGAAAGGTACCCCATGTTACGAAAGCTTATTTAGCACAGTTAAATGTAAAACTATAAGGATACATCATTAAATTATTATAAACCAACATTATAATTGTTTTTTCATTGCACTGATGGTAAAATCCATGACCATGACGTGGGTCGTTAACGTTAACTCTTTCTATTACGCTGCAGCTGTTTTGTCATTCATATCCATTGTTGATGCGAAAGCAGATTCGTTCTGAATCTTTTTCTTTCGCTCGCTAACTTTTCAGAAATTCTTTTAAAATTTTACGAAACATTTCGATGGGAACGCGGCTAGTTGAGAAATAAAACTAGCTATTTTTTCTTGATGGTGTTATTCATTTCATACAGATCATGCGAGCTTGTAACTTTATGGAGGAATGTAGAGTTTCTGGGGGGTGGGACTTTAAATGAAATGAAACCTCAGTTTGCGGTCTGTGTGTGTATTTGTTTTGTTGCAGTATTTTGAATGTCATTGCAACATGACTAAGGTTAGCTTTAAAGTTAATGAATAAATTAAAACTGTGATTAAATCCAGAACGGGCTTTTTATTCAAGGTTAAATACTTAAAAGATGCGTTACAATTTTGGAAAGAACGTCTATGCATTTTTTATATATATATATATATATATATATATATATAATATAATATAATATAAAAAAATTTATTATTTTTTTTTTTAAATGGAGTTAACTCCTGTAGCGAAGTGAAGTGCTAGTTAGTGCTGGCTTGCTAGTTAGTTAAGACAGTGTGTTGGACGTTCTGCTGTCTCTGCGTGATGTTCCAGTGATCTGAATTCTCCTCTTCCTCAGTGGAGGATCTGTACGAGAGCGTGAGCGACCGCGAGATCCGTCAGGTGTTCGAGGGTCAAAACCGAATCCACATGGAGATTAAACAGCTGAACCGGCAGCTGGCCATGATCCTGGACGAGCAGCGCCGCTACGTCTCCGTCATCACCGAGGAGATCTCCAAACGCTCAGGACAGGCCCAGTCGGGGCAGGTACGACCACAGTTAAACCCTGAAAGAAAAAAGTCACAAAATATACAAACACCCCAAACGCTGGTGAACAGCGATGTAAAAACATCTTGTGTTAATGTTTGTTCAGGGTCCGAGTCAGGAATCAGACACGATAATCACGAATCAGCAGGAAGTCCTGCGCAACCTCAACGAGTTAAGGTGAGCTTTAATGAAGTGTCCTGTCTCCAGCATCACAATTCAACACACAGCAAGAAGGCTTTACAAGACAACTACACAATACAAACAACATTAAAAACTAGCGTAACATCACACGTGAACAGATTCAAAACGCGTGTAATCGTTGACACAGTGACGTTTTCTGTAAGGAGATGTTCAAGGTTTATGGGAAGAGTCTCCTCCATTGTCGGAGCTTTGTAATAGTCAGAGGTAAAGTTGTTCTGTTTACAGTGGTATTTATAATAAACGTGAAATAAACACGTGAATGTCTGCAAAAAAAAAAAGGAAAGAAAAACAATCCTGAAGTGAAATCCAGGACAACGTCGCTGCCGTAAATCTGCGTTAAACCCAGCAGCTGAGGTGTCTGATCTCAGTGAGTAATCCAGCGTTAATCACTTCCTCAAGTGAAATCCTCCTCCGCGCACACGCACACACTCTGCCCTGAATGATAAACCCCACTGACCCCCTCCCCTTCACTTTTAGTTGCTTTGACGTGCTGTGTTATGCTCATGAGAAGATGATGAGGAGGAGAACACATTCTCTTCCGTGGCCGATATATTGAGTTCAAATCCCATAATGACTGTTGCTCGTTTTGCTTCTTAGGAAGGGATTTCTACTGCACTATATGATGCAGATCCGTGGTTTCACTGACGTTTATGTTGAGATTTTTCAGTCATTTCTATGCAAATTAGTTACAATGCTGCAAATCCATGCAAATGCTCTTCACTTCCCCACTCGCAACTTTAATTCCTACCTGCAGTTAGTTCCTGTTTACTGTTTTACGCACAAAACTGAGGTACAACGTAATGGAAAAATGGAAGAATAATGAAATGAGCTTATAAGGAAGGTGAGTGTAAATACAGTAGCAAGTATAGTTGCCGTGATTTTGTAAATCTAATCTGAGGAGGTAGCTAGTACAAAGCGTAACGTAAATCAAAGAACTGTTTTTCACAATGATGAGGCAGTCCTTCCAGGATTTCACGAGTTTGTGATCGCGGAATTGAATGCAAAATTAAGGAAACGGCTCAGTTTTCCAGGGAGCTTGGCATTTTTCAAAATTACCTCAGATTTTCCGCAGATTCGGGCTGAGATGCGTCACGTGATGTCATCACAACGTAACGAGTGTTCAGCTGTAGCCCTCTTCGATTCACACGTGTCGAACATGAGTACAGCTAAAAGGTCTCGTTTACTAACAAACATCACTGCGTTTTCACCGATTCTAAGAGTTTTCCGCAAAATGAAAGTGCACAAAATTCCACCAGTTGCATCGCAAATTTTGGGGGGAGAAAATAAAAAAACAAAACGCAGCAAAATCGAGCGGTTTTCTGGCACAACAATCACAAAAAACTCCTGAACGGTCTGATTAACGCGTTGTGTGTTGTACAGTCTCACTCTTAACTACATAACGTAGTAGGGGTTAGTACTCACTACTCAATGTGGCGGTTTGCTCTTTTGGGTTAATCCACTTCTTCATATTGTTTGAATTATGTTGCAGATTTATCTCTGATCTTGTATAGATTAGCAAAATAATCTGTAAAGATAAGCGTCGAACGCTGAATTAATCTATTGACCTGAGCATACGTCTGATAAAATCGTGCAGTCGAAACAAAAAGGCTTTTGCTTTGTATGTAGGTCATTTAGAACAAATGTAGATGAGACGAAGGGTTTAATGTGTGTCTCAAGGGACGTTTTGGGATCTAATGCTTGTCTGAACATCTGTGAATCAAGTTAGTTCCTGTCCTCAGCTTTAAACTTTTAAGTTACAGCTTTACCTCTGACTGTTACAAAGCGCTGACACTGGAGACTCCTTCCATACATGTTATATAAGTGCTTTTATGATGCTTTTATAAGTCCCGTACAAAAGCTTCCGACCAATCAGAATTCAGCAGGGTTTTTTTTAAGCATAAGTGACTATTCATCATGTATTTTTTGTTTGTTTTTTTGTTTTTTAACTGCTTGCATGTTAAATCTTTGAGGGAAAATGTACGCTTTTCTTCACGCCTCACTGACAGCCTTGATCTGAAATACACAACCTGTCTCTGACCCTATTCTGATTTGAACGCCATTTTGTGTGAAATTAAACGATGTTAAAGGTAAGCATGTCATCTCTTTATGTCTAATCCTTTTTCTTGTAATTGTGTGCAATATGTTTAAGAAGGAGAACATGGTTTTTGGGGGGATTCATTTAGCTGTCTAATTTAAAGCTGGATTTTGAGAATTATTATTTTTAGTTATGGGTGAAGGATTATGGGGTTAGATCAGGGAAAACATGCTGTAATATTTGCATGTCATTTACATTTGAAGAATTTCGCTTCAGCGTGTTAAGGTTTGAATGTTTTGTTGCAGTGACGGTGCTTGGCCATTAGAGGCGATGTAAAACCTTTTGCCTTGATTTATCAACTGTATAAAGCACAAACCTTTTACTGAGTAACTTTTTTTGGACTTGGACAAAAATCCTGAAATTAATTTAAACAATACGTTATTAGTAAACTGGTTTAGGAGCCTAAATATTTATTTTGGAGTTTATTAGTATGTATTCTGTGACACTGAGGTTACTGAGAGAGTGAATGTCTGTGTATCATTTCTACACAAGGTAAAAATATAAACATATTTAATATTCTCTTGTGTGTGTGTGTGTGTGTGTGTGTTTAATAGAAACAGTTTTTCAGTGGCGGTGCAGCAGCTGAGTGTAGCGCAGCAGGGAAACGCCGGCGCTTTGGGCACGTACGAGACGATCCAACACTTTAACGACATCAAAGAGCATCTACACGTCGTCAAGAGGAACGTCGAGCACATCATCCAGAGAAACGCGGTGAGCTCGCAGTGCACAATATTTCATACGCAAAGTCGTAATTATCAAGAAAAAATATTAATGTAGAATAATGAATACAAGATTTGAGAATTTTTCTCTTTAATTTTTATTTATTTATTTATTTTGCATATTAAGCTGAGACTTGGTTTCAAATATACAATAAAATAAAATATAAAACCAAAAATAATGCATATTTCTGTACGTATTATACATAAGCACAAGTTAATCTTTAATGAAAAGTGCAATATTAATATGTATAGTGTTAATCATAAAAACATTTATTATTATTATTATTATTATTATTATTATTATTATTATTATTATTTACTTTTTAAAAGCAGCTGAAACTATTTGAACACATTGAAAATACATCAATACATACATAGGAAAAGGAAAAATATATATACATTTGAATATTAATAAAAATAAGCATTTTGATGCATTATAAACATTAACCCGAGGTGGAAACTCCAAATTCTATGCGATGTAAACCTAATTAAATTCCAATTTTAATTTTTTATTTTTGATAATTTTCCAAAGAATGTACTGGACTAAATGATCTATATTTTTATTCCATTAAAGCAGAGAAAACCCGAATGTGGCTTTTTCGCATGCTGTTCTTGATAAAGTGACGCAAACGACGGCGGTATTCTTGTGTCTGTACGTTAAAGATGCTTACGACGTTAATGCCAGTAATTATTTTGCTGTGGTTCATTTTTGCTCGCGTTTCCCTCCTCAGGCTCCAGCGGAGAAGCAGAAATGTCCTGAGCCGCCTCCTCCTCCACCCTGTCTCTCCACAGCGCACTTTGTCGTCTTCGTCGTTGTTCAGACGCTGCTGTTTTTCGGATACGCCATGTACAAGTGAGTTTCATCTGCGAACAACTTTTATGAAGAAATAAAAATCCCTCAACACGGCTTAGACCAAACTCTCGTGTGTAAACATTTACTGATTCTGTCTGGTTATTTTCCCTGAACATCGATCAAATAAACTCTATACAGTATTTAAAAATTTTATTTACTGAACACATTTCAGCCTGTTGTAATTATCCATACTGTATACTCTCCATCCTAATGGATGTGATTGTGATTGAGTCATTTTACTGTTACGTTTAATAAATATGAGAAATAAATTCTTCTGTTTTAGTTCATTAAATCTAATAAAAATTCTCTCTCTCTCTCCCTCTCTCTGTCTCTCTCTTTCTTTCAGAAGCCAAAAGGAAGCAGCAGCGAAGAAATTCTTTTGATGAACTTTTGCCAGACTCATCACAGTCGTCTAGTTTTGTTGCAAAAACTTCATTGTTCTAAGTTATTCTACTTGAAAGCCTGAAGTATTTTTTTAATTTGATCAGAATTGTACAGGGTGTAAATGAGTGATTTTGTTCCCATTCTTGGTTTAAAGTCCCTTAAATCTCATGTATTAATATATTTGATTAGTGTTATGAATTTCTACTTCAGTCTGTATCGCTTCAGGAAACCAACCACTGTCCCTCTGAGACCGTTGTCGTTCTACTGTAGAAACATGATCTTTTATATCATACGTTGTTTAGAGGGGAAAATGCTGTCTATTCCTGAAGCCTTGTAGCCAAACTGCCAAATTATTATTACTTTATTTTTTTTCCTGAACAATTTACATAAACAGAAATCCAAACCCACAAGAGTGGTCTCGTTATTTAGCGCTGACCTCTGTGACCTTGGCACAGCATATAAAACGCACGTTTATTTCTTACATTTTATATTTATATTTTATATCTTTCTACTGAAAAAGTATTTTTCTTAAAGTAAGGAGATATTTATTTAACATTTACGGAAGGAGTCTCCAGTGTCGACGCTTTGCAACAGTCAGACTGTTTTACAGCTGTGTGAATCTTTGTTCTCCCACAGAGGAGTTTACGCTTCTTTGCGTTTATACCTGCCATAACTTAAGCTAAATGTTAAATGTAACTATAAATGGACAAAAAAAGTGTGAAATGTTGTACTTTAAAGAATAACGTTATAATAATTGGGAAATTTCCGTGTTATAAGAGGAATAAAACACTTCGGAACATCTTGTTATAGAAAAATAATCAACTTTGAGGTAGTTACATTAACACCACTTCATCACACCATCCTGTCGTTGATTAAGGAGAATTTACTCCAGATGTTTCCCAATGAAAAATGTTTTAGGATGCTTAAATATACAACAAATCCTTTTTGAGCTTGTGTTCTTTTATTTTTATATATATATATATATTTTTTTTTTTATATATATCTCAAGCCAAAACGTTTTACTGAACAACAAATGGGTATAGGTTTATATAAAAGTTTAGGTTCTTCTAAAAGCCACATTCTGGTGTTTCTGTGGGGAAAATTTGTTGACTTTCTAGTTTTTAAAAAAAACCCCACCAGCTAGACCCAAGTTGTGACATTTGTGAGAGGTGCATGTTGCTTTTCCTGGTCATGAATGGAGAAGAGGTTCCTGGTGAGAGCGGCGCTGTGTAAACACTGATCATGCTCACACCCCCTCGTTCTGCTTCTTTCACTCTTACTTTAACACACTGTGTAAACGTAAGGATTAAGAGACACTTTTAGCTGGCTCTGTGACGCTCCCCTTCTCCTCGTTCTAATTAGCTGTGTACGGGATTCACTTAACAATTAAAAACAGCAGAGGTGGAAATCTTCACCACAGGAGGCTTTACAAATACACACTGTAACAACAAATATTTGTTCGAAAGAAGGTTTATTTATATCTGTAGCTTTTTAATCAAGATATCAAAAGAAATTTTATCCGAATTTGGCCTTAAATATGTGGAAATTTGTTCTGAGTGTATTTTTAAACATTAATTTGCTGAAAAAAATCATTATTTAGAATAGAATGAATTAGAATTGATATTTGTCCACATACCAGATTAGAAGTTGTACCCATGGCAGTTACTGGTGATGAACTAGCTATAAACTATTGTTTTTGTGCATACAGTGGATATAAAAAGTTTACACACCCCTTTTCAAATGGCAGGTTTTTATCATGTAAAAAAAAATGAAACCACGATAAATCATGTCAGAACCTTTTCTACCTTTATTGTAGAATTTTAACCTGTTTAAGTGAAAAACAATAAGAATCGTTTTAGGGGAAAATGAAACATAAAAATTGTACAATAACCTGGCTGCATAAGTGTGCACACCCCTAAAGTAATACTCCGTGGAAGCACCTTTAGATTTTATCACAACGTTCAATCTTTTTGGGTGAGAGTCAGTCAGTTTGGCGCATCCTGACTTAGCAATATTTTGCCATTCTTCCTTGTAAAAGTGTTCTAACTCTGTCAGATTGGCTGAGCATCTCCTGTACACAGCCCTCTTCAGGTCACCGCACATAATGTTTGATTGGATGTTGATTTAGACCTAGGCTCTGGCTGGGCCGTTCCAAAACCTTGATCTTGTTTCGGTGAAGCCGTTCCTTTGGTGATCCGGAGGTTTGCTTCAGGTCGTTGTCATGCCGAAAAGTGAAATTCCTCTTCATCTTACGTGTTTTAGCAGAAACCTTAAGGTAGGGATGGTGTTCTTTTGGTGATGTGCTCTGGTTTTTGTGCCAAACATATCTTTGGGTATTATGGCCAAAAAGTTCAACTTTGGTCTCACCAGACCAAAACACATTATTCCACATGGTTTTGTAAGATTGGAGATGTTTTTTTATTTGTTTTTTGATTAAAAAAGTCTTCCATACCCTATAGCCCAGAGATATGAAGAATTCAGGATGTTGCTATAATGTCACTGTAGGCTTCTCGGCAGCCTCCATGAGCAGTTTTCTCCTGATCGTCTCATCAATTTTAGAGGGACGTCCTGTTTTTAGTAGTGTCAGTGTCGTGCCATATTTTCTCCACTTGTTGATTATTCTCTTTAGAGTGTTCCGATACCTTGAAATTTATTTGTAACCCTCTCCTGATTTATATTTTTCAACAGTGAGATCCCGTACCTGCTTTGTAAGCTCTTTGTGGCCCATGGCTTTTCCAGTTGGATGTTGAAGATGTCAGGAGAATCCTATAGGAACAGCTGGAATTTATTTGGGATTAATCAGTCACTTTAAATGAAGGCAGGTGTACACTAATAGTATTTAACACGAATTTAAATGTAATTGGTTGATTCTGAACACTGTCATGTTCTCAATTATAAAAGGGTGTGTACACTTGTGCAAATCTTGATATTGGAAGGTATTTTTTTGTTTGTTTGTTTTTTCCCCCAAAAAAAACATTTCTGTTTTTCACTTGATATTTAGCAATTGAACAGTATTAGCAATATTGTTTCCTATTCATTATGTAATCTGATTAGCAGGCAGTCTTATTCATGAGAGCCAAAGTAATGAACCAGAAGAAAAAAATATAGTCCAATCTTCAAAATTTAAAGTCGTCTTTTTTTGTTTTGGATGTGTGACATGTCTGTATGCTTTACTGCTGTGGAAGAGAAAAACCCATGACCATCTGCCAAAGTAGAGCCGTAGTTTAATCCAGATTACAGTCTCTCTCTCTCTCTCTCTCTCTCTCTCTCTCTCTCTCTCTCTCTTTCTCTCTCTCTCTCCATCTCTCTCTCTCTCTCTCTCTTATCAGATTATACAGTGAAAGCAAACACATCTGTTATGTTGTTCCTGCGTCAGGTCTCCGAGATCAGCTTCAGTCTGAGGTCATTTTCGTTTTCTGAATTGAACTCCCCTGTCCATGATTTTTCAATGGTATGTCCCACTGTACCAAGCCACCTTGATATATACTTGCTAAGATAAATCCTAACAGTCTTTATTTCATCTCATGTTCTCATGCTGAGGTAGTTTTTACTGCCTTTTACAACGTCTGTCTAAAAGTTAAGCGTAGTACACGGAAAACTGAAACCTTGAGTATCAGTCGATATCAAAACCCGTCCAATTAATACCTGTTTCTTTGGAAATTAGTAAGCTTAAAAATGTTTTTTTTTTTTTAACTGTAACATTTCAATGTCATTTTAAACATTATACAATTATTAAATACTTTCATTGTAAATATAATATAGTATAAACTAGAAATATAATCAAATCAATCCTAACAAAAGAAAAAACAATCACGCCTCTTTATATGTGAACGTTTCCAGCTCCAAAAATAGATTTTTTTTCCAAAACCAGTTCCATGCTTTGCTGTTTGTCATGGTATCTGATATTATCTGATATCCGATCCAATTTTTTTACTGAGTATCAGTTCGGTGCCATCTCTACTATTTATATCTGATGTACAGTACAGTGTACTGTATAACTCCTGGCTTTGAAGTTATGAGTAATGACCTAGCATGACGTCCTCTATTTTGTTGCAAGGACTGTTGGAGATTTTAATCTGAATAAAAATGTTCAGGTGGTTCCTGTTACAGGTGTCTTATCCTGATTTCTCTGCCACATTTTAGGAACTAGGTGAAAGATCTTTGAGCTCTGGAGCTGATCTACATCGTGTTTCCTCTTCATTATGTAATCTGATTAGCAGGCAGTCTTATTCATGAGAGCCAAAGTAATGAACCAGAAGAAAAAAATATAGTCCAATCTTCAAAATTTAAAATCGTCTTTTTTTGTTTTGTATGTGTGACATGTCTGTGTGCTTTACTGCTGTTGAAGAGGAAAGACCCATGACCATCTGCCAAAGTAGAGCCGTAGTTTAATCCAGATTACAGCCTCTCTCTCTCTCTCTCTCTCTCTCTCTCTCTCTCTCTCTCTCTCTCTCTCTGTCTCTCTCTCTCTCTCTCTCACTCATTCCTCACCACTGTCCTTGACAGAAGCTGTTGGGTTAAACAAAGCTCTAAACTCTGCTGGATTGCAGACCTTTCACCAAAAAACAAGGACCTAACACACTCAGACAGAGGAAAATGGCGTTTCTCATTAAGAGCATGGTGGGGAACCCGCTGAAAGGGATGGGACTCGGAGGAGGAGAAGAGAAATCCGAAGCAGAAACTCCAAAGGACCCGGCGGCGGCGGCTGGGATGACCCGAGAGGAATATGAGGAGTATCAGAAACAACTGGTGGAGGAGAAGTAGGTCAATATACAGTACTAGTTATCTATATATATCATTAATAAATTGTAATTGTAACTCCAGCTGTGATGATGAGATTTAGTAATTAACCTATATCTCTGCCAAAAAAAATAAATAATTTCCAGCAAAATGAATCCTCTTTAATCTTGTCTACAATGTTTCATTACACTATAAAATAACATTCATTTAAAACTGTGATGCAAAACTTTATTTTCTGAACGCAGACGTGAAGGTTTTTGCTGTCAGTTCGATTATACGATAAACCCTGTAAACACTGTGACATCATTCCATCCTCTCTAATCCTTTCCTCCTGAGCCGAGGCCATGGGTCAGCCATCATGTTACATCCGTTCTGACGTTTAGTAAGGAATAAAACCCGCTGTCATGCTGTTACAGGAAAACAATCAACGCCAAGGTGGTGTGATTAAAGAAGCGGAGTTACTGTTAAAACTCCATAGTTGAATGTTGTGCTATAACGTCACGCCACAAAGTCTTTTATTCCTCTTATACAGCATAACAGCAATCTACTAATGACTACAATGCTTATTTATTTTTTTAAAATGACACGTCAGACTGTTTATCCGTTTACAATTAATGTTGTGGTACATCCATGAAACAAGTTCCAGCTCTTACTTACGTTATAGCAGCTATAAACAGTCGTTCCCTCACCAGTCCTCTCTTTTTTCTCTCTTTCCTCACAAAGATGGCCAACAAACAAGTTGTGCTCTTTCTGATTGCAACATGTGTCTAAAAACTCTCCAGCATCGTACGACTGCTGTGAGAGACTCTATTGTATAATCTGTCATACAGCACTTATCACACAAAATGAGATTTTATTGCAATCATTTCCTCGCAGTAAATGTGCAGTGTAAAATAAGTTCTCACTCACTGTAAACCAGAGTTAATGCTGATTCAAGATCTGACGTGACCTTGTTGTGACCTTCAGGATGGAGAGAGATGCTGATTTCCTACACAGGAAGGCAGAGAGGGCAAATCTCAGGGTATGTCTTCGGGAGAAATACAGACTGCCAAAGGTAGGAACCGTCATGAACACTTCCTGTTTGCTTCGAATGATCTTCTTTCTACGTCCTGGTTCCTCTAGCTTTGCCTTGTCGATGTTCGCTCATTCATCATCGCCTACGTAACCATTCAAAACACTGATTAAGTGTCTTGTAAAGCTCATAGTTTGTATCTAACTGAATTAAAATATTTAATTACAATATTATGGGGCACACGGCGGCTTAGTGGTTAGCGCGTTCACCTCACACCTCCAGTGTCGGGGGTTCGATTCCCACTGTGGCCCTGTGTGTGCGGAGTTTGCATGTTCTGCCTGTGCTGCGGGGGTTTCCTCCGGGTACTCCGGTTTCCTCCCCCAGTCCAAAGACATGCATGGCAGGCTGATTAGCATGTCCAAAATGTCCGTAGTGTGTGAATGGGTGTGTGAGTGTGTATATGATTGTGCCCTGCGATGGATTGGCACCCTGTCCAGGGTGTACCCTGCCTCGTGCCTGATGCTCCCTGGGATAGGCTCCAGGTTTCCCATGACCCTGAAAAGGATTAAGCGGTATAGAGGATGGATGGATGGATGGATTACAATATTATTCAAATGAAATGTTTTGAATTTTATTTGATCTGTTCTAGTTAAGTTGTGTATGTGTACAGTAAGATGTGTACATTCAACCATAAAATTGTGATGCTTAGCGTTCTGTTTTGTTTTTTGTCCAGTTTTTTAAAGGACTTTTAAGACTTGCTGTTTTGTGTTTTGATGTGGAATCAAACTACAGCCCAGTTTCTAGAAAAACAATAACTCGAGAACCCTATACAATAGAAACACTGCACTGAATTTACGATTTTACACTCAACCTTCATTTAATCTTTTATAACAATTATTATATTTAATATTATCAAATTATCCATGTTGAATAAGACCATGGTGCATGTTGTCTCCTGTTTGCTGTTTCCTGTGCATGGATTTAGCGTTTCTTTAAAGCTCTAACCCTTTACTGAGGTCAGTGTTCAGAGGAATTACACTATAGATGATCTAAAAAAAAAAAAGTGCATCCAGGGCCTTGCATTTTTAATTACAGATATAAATATAATCTCACTGACGGTTAACTGTTTTAAAGCTTCTGTCCTTTTTCCACTAAATGTAAAAAATATACAAGATTTAAAGATACAACACACGAGTCCACACACACACACACACACACACACACACACAGTTATTTTGTGTGACATGTTGAGAAATTTTGGATCACTAATTTCCCCTTAGGATCAATAAAGTGTTATGATAATAATTACAATAATTGACTTACTGTAGCGTATATCACACCTTTCATACATTTCAAGTGCAGTACAAGTGAAAATATCTTAAACATGGACAGATTTACCTAATGTTTCTCATTAAGCTGATGGAGCTGTAGGTGTGTATTGATGCTGGGAAGCCATGAAACCCATGCAACAAGAAAGAAATAAAGAAAGATCACAATCATTAAAGGAAAAATTCACCCTGAACGACAAACATTTTACGCTTTATAATGAACATGCCATCTTCAACAGTGTTTGAGATTTGTGTTATAATGCAAATCTAAGTGTTGTTTTTTTTTTTGCTTATACCTCTTTCTTTGACACGTTGGTCTATGTTCACATTGGTTAACAGTTTTCTACATTACCCACAATGCCATTTTCAACCTCTGTGCATTCGAGCTACAAAGTGGGAAACAAACATGGACGCGTCTCCGTGTTCGTCTTTTGTTAGCAACAAGCTGGCCAGCTAACTGTGATGACTGACATACGTAGGCCTATACTTCTCCTGTTGATGCTGTGAGGGGCTATGTTGATTTGATGTCACTTGCTGAACTCAGGGTTCAGGAGACCATCTCGAGGTCCCTATTAGAAATTCCAAGTTGTGGGAGCTTGTTCTTAGGATTAGCTCTCGCCTCATCTCTACCTAAAGAGAGCGATGCAGCGGCTCTTTAGTGTTTCAGTCTGTCCAGCTTTCTCACCTCCATGTCTGTACAATCTGCGTGAACAGATCAGCTTCTAAAGCGTCAACTGTCATGCTAATATCGCCATCAACACTGTCGCGGTCAACATGTTATAGATCGCTGAATAGCCAAGCCAAGTCTCTGTCATCACTCAGCACAACTGTGTTGTATCGCTGCGCTGCATTCTGGAACTTTTTGATCTTTATCTTATCTTAAATGACCCTTTACCTTCTCCATGTTGTCAGAGCGAGCAGGACGAGAACATGATTCAGATCGCCGGGGATGATGTGGACGTGCCCGAGGAGCTGCTGAAAATGGTGGACGAGGACGCGACGGAGGAGGAGGAGAAAGATTCCATCCTGGGCCAGATACAGAACCTGCAGAACATGGACATGGAGCAGATGAAGGAGAAAGCCACGGCCACGTTTAACGAGATAAAGGGCAAGGCCGAGGAGAAGTGCTGCGTCATGTAACCATCCTGACAAGATGCAACACGTGGTGGCAAGAGAGAGAGAGAGAGAGAGAGAGAGAGAGATTATTGTGTTTTATGTTATGTAAAAGCATCTGGTTGAATTGATGAACTTGAACGTGAGCAGATGAGATGAATCAGGTGTTTAGAAAAAGAGTACGAGCGAAAATTAATTAATTTATACTTGATCTATTATTTCAACAACAACATAAACTGCACTTGAAACTATTCTTAGTATTTATTACAGAGTCACTTCACTACTTTATTCAGTATTTTCAGCAAGGCTGTGTGTGATTATGTGTTAGTGAATCTGTTTCTGTGAGTGCTTATGAGAGAGTATGAACGCTTTATTGAAAAATAATCAAAGGTTATATATTGGTGTTTGGATTTTTTAAATGTAACTGCATGCTAATTAAACTGGAAGCTACTGTTCTATACTCACTGTATAAAAAGAAGAGTTTGTTGTGTTTATATTTATATTTATATTGATCACATTTGTGTTATAACAGAGGATTATTTCCCGTTTTTCTATGTCCTGGTGGAAAAATGAACAATATACAGTTTTTGTCTCTCACACACTAATTCATATATGATATATGTGTTATATATGTCTGCAGGCTTCCAGGAAGAAGAATTATTGATCCTAATGAAAATGAGTAAATGGGTTTCAGTAGCCTATACTGTGGGATTAGAGGTATAATTAGGCCATTATTACTTAAAATAACGTAATAAGGCAAGTTAATGTTTTCACCCTTAAATGACACATATAACAATTTGACCATACAATCAATAAATAAATCAATCAATGAATAAATCAACTTAATAGTTAATTTTAGCTTATTACTATATATTTGGAATGCAGAAAGATTGTCAATAAGGTGGGACAAGGGAAACCTATCTTTCTGAGTGGGGACACTAAGGTTATTGATATTTTTAACAAATATATATCATATAAAACCACCTTTTTTTTGGTCGTTTTATTATATTTTAGTTTACAGCTATTATTCTGTGCATGTATTCTTTTAAAATATATGGACATAGCAAAGGTACTCTATTGATGGAATGTCCCCACTATGGACAATTTATTAGAAATTCTGTAAAAAGTACGCTATTTAAAACTTGCTAACTATAGGCTGCTACATCATAACTATGGGAATAACTAAACTAACAGAGATGTTACTGAACAGAAATTAGGCCTTGGGGAAGAGGAAAATGTCCGTCAGGAAGGACTGGGAGGTGTCATGAGGACCAGTGTCGCAAAAGAAATGTCACTGTATCAAATCATCCACTTTTCCTTCCATCATTATCTGTTTCTCCCCTTTCACTGCTGAGAAGAAACACTGAGGAGCTGAAGGAGTCTAATGGACCGTTATAAACTGGAATAAGGAAATCCAAACAGTTAGAATAAAGCGGGTTTTTGTCCTGATGAAAGCGTTAATCCGCTTTAAACCTGCGCACTGCGGCTCTGCGCCTTTGTTCCGCGTTAATTCCGCGATTCTGCTCCATGTGGAGGAAGTCTCGATTCTTCTAATAAAGTGCACCTGAATCACAGGTTACAGGAGTGTAACTAAACCCGTTATTAGGAGCACGGAGGCGGGATTAGTGGCTTTCAGTTTCCTAATTAACGCCTTCATTAAGCGCTTTTGACTGTCCTCTTAAACCACACACACACACACACACACACAGTGCCGAAATGAAGTGTATTATGAGCTCCAGTTGGTGTATAATAAAAAAATACAATGAAAATAAATATCACTTAGGCTATGAAACAATAAACAGATTGTCAGTGTGTAGGAAAACCATGAAAGGACAGGCTAATTATAATTGGAATAGAAAAATTCCAAAAAAAATTCCAAAATTTATGACGTGTAAATTTTGTTCAAATTATAGCAAGGTATTAATAATGACGTAATGCAGCTTAAAATCCTTTAAAATTAAGTTTTAAAAACGTCATTGTATATTGCATTTTTTTTTCTCTTACTTTGGAATTTAGTGTAGGAAGTTTGTAAAGAAATATGAGAGACACTGAGAATGTTAAATAAGGGAGGGGATTGACTGTAGGCTATATCTCTTCATAAGTGTGCATGAAAAGGTTAAAAAGTAGAGGATTAGACCTGCAGTCTGCTGTCTGATCAAACAAATTAAAACAAACTTTTGAACTTTTAAACTAAAATTGTCACCATTTAACATCTCCTTACTTTCATGTCATGTCAGAAATCTCTTAATTTTAATTGCTGTGTTGTTAATTGGAGTAAATACTGCCACACACACACACATACACACACACACACACACGCACGAGATGTTATCCATTATCCATATGTATACCAGAAATTGGGCAAAAAAAATCTAGCCTATCTATTTATTGGATATTATTATCTATTTATTTATTACTTTTAACTGTTATTTTAACTGGTTTTGCTATTTTAACCTACAATGCACTTCATTTTAGACACAGAGATAATGGACTTCACTCTCTTCTTTTCATGATTAAAATGATAATTAATCATATATAATTTCACCTTCTCTTGTTGAGTAAATAGGCTGTAGATTATTATTACAGATAATATTATTATAAAGAGTGTTATTATAGATAATATTATTATAGTCAGTATTATTATAGCTTAATTTCAGGTTAACTGACTAATTTTATTTCTATAACACGAATATTTAAATCATGAGGTGTTGGGCAGTTGTGTGATTCCCCCCCCCCCCCCCCATATATATATATATACACACACACACACACACACACACTTCTTCTTTGAATGTATTTATTTTTATTTATTGAACTGAAACATTGGAGTTCTTAGTACATAATATTTATAGTATAATAGTATATAATTTATATACTTTCATTATTTATAATTATAACTTATAATTTCCCTATATTTACTGTATTTAATATAGAAATATATGTTATTAATAATTATATAACATACAATACAGTAATAATAATATA
Organism: Ictalurus furcatus; assembly: GCF_023375685.1. Taxonomy (NCBI): domain Eukaryota; kingdom Metazoa; phylum Chordata; class Actinopteri; order Siluriformes; family Ictaluridae; genus Ictalurus; species Ictalurus furcatus. The sequence continues at coordinate 8,206,655 of NC_071272.1, forward strand.
TTATTATCTTTATTATTATTAGTAGTAGTAGTAGAAGTAGACCCAAGTAGTAGTAGTAGTAGTAATGTTTATTTTGGGGAATTGAATTGAATATATCAAAATGGAGCTGAAAGTGTGTTCGAGTCGTCAGTAAGGTATTTAGCATTCCCGAAATTTATTTTTCAGGAAGCTTGTGCACGGGTAGCGCTACGCGTCAGTTTTGTCTTCTTGAGACACTAAATGGATTAAAGGATTACCCTGGCTGGATAAACTGGGGGGGTAAACTGGGGTGTAAACTGGTTGCGGGGTAAACTGGGTGGTTGCGGGCGGGGGCGGAGGGGGGGGGCGGTAATGATTGGGGTGATTTGATTGTGGTCGGAGTTTGGGGGGTTGGGGGGGGGGGGTTAAGTTGTTGATGGGAGGAGCTCAGGCAAAAACTGAAGGCCCTGGTCCACCCTGTGACGTGTCCCGGGGTGATGGAGACAGAGGGGGATCCTGCTGAGGAGGTCGGATATAAAAACCCAGGAGAGAAGTGAGAAAGGAGAAACACCTGACACTGGAGTTCCTGGAGCAGCTCTCCTCTCTAAACACGGAATTAGACCCAGTTTACACCATTCTCCTGATTGTACAACTTTCAGCACATCCGATCTTCACTCAGACTTCCATTTGTGGTAGCTTGAAGAAAAGAAGACGCTTTTTGTTTATTAATATTGTTTGTTTTGGTTACTTCCGGGTGTTAAAAATCCAATGCGGATTCTGGGCTCAGAAATGATGGAGGAGCGACTTTTAGGAAATCAGAGCAGAGTTCACAGCATCGAGGCCATTTTAGGCTTCAGAGAGGAGCAGAGCAGTGTGAAGAAGCAGATGATGGACAGTAAGTGACTTTCATTTCACTCCTGCATGTGTACAGAGCGGATGTGTACAGACCATTCCTAAAAATACAATTAAAAAACCATTTCAAAAAGTGATTTTTAAATGGGAGTGGATCTCTAAGTGCTCCGTGGTGTAAAGCGATTTTATTAGCTTATTCTTGTTCTGTTCTCCGGTTAATAATAGAAAATAAAATAAATAAATAGTAATATTAGACGTGACCAACCTTAATGTCTTTGGAGAACAGTAAAGACAGGAAGGGGGGGGGATTAGGGGGGCGGTGGGCTTGGGGGGATTTCACTTTAAATAAAAATAAAATCCTGTGATTTTTTTACCTTAACAGAACACTATTATTGCTATTATTATTGTTGTTGTTATTATTATTATTATTATTATTATTATTATTATTGTTGTTGTTGTTATTGTTGTTGTTGTTGTTGTTGTTGTTGTTATTATGAAAGTTACAAACCTGACTTAGCTTAAATTATTTAAAAATTATTTTCTAACGTTATCGAGTGCCGTAAATTGGACATAAATACAACATGTTTTGACTTTTATATTTATTTCAACACCATGTGACTTAAGTGCAGTAAAATGTGCACTTAAAAATGCGTAAAAGTTCACATAAGATTTTTTATTTTATTTTATTTTTATTAAATATATAGATAAATATGTATGCAATATTTTTTATGCCATGTTGTGAAAGTGAAACAACCCCCCCCCCACCCACCCACCCACAATTATCAGTAAGGTGATTAAAATGATCTTAGAAAACATGTTTTTGACTAATATACCTACGTTTAATATTATATATACATACATAATCCTCAGAGATTGCACACAAATACACAAGAATTGTACAAAAATATTTCAGGAAAAAAGGTAATTAAATAATTATTTGATTAATTAAATAATAATGGACAGGAAATGAAGTTGTGAATGTTCATGTATTATATCACATTTGATGCTGTACTGAATCGTGAACTGGTTTTAATAACTGTGTCAGTAAAGCATTGCTCACATATGCAATGTGTATAGGCTAATTAAGAAAAATCTTTTTTTCCACTAGTAATGTTTTACAGGTGCATGCTACAGTTTTCGGTGTGTTTTGGGTTCTGTGAGTGCTACAGGTCAAAACTGAAAAGTTCTAACTGCATTTCACCTGTACTGCGATCTTAAGGAAATTTGTTGAATGTTTTTTTTTTTTTTTTACACTGTAATGTTTAGGAATTTTATTTGGTTCCCCCAAGAACCTTTCAGCACGGGGTTTGCACCACTGCAGCAGAATTATTATTTTTCTAACAAACAGACCAAAATAAACTTTCATAAATGAACCTTTTATGGTGAAAAATTCCCACTTTGCGGCTTCAGTAGAACGGTTACGGCACCACCCGCTTTCTACACACCGCCTTCATGGAAATCAGTTTCCCTGCAGAATTCATGATTTTATTATTATACAAATATATATTACAACTTTATGAACAGCTCACAGTGATGCTGGTGACACACACACACACACACACACACAGAGGGGACTCTCATTTTTCTACATATATGATAAATCGTCCATATTTAAGATATTATTATTATTATTATTATTATTAGGCTACTACTACACGAGCCTGATTCTAACCTGAACGCGTGCCCCCAGGTGTCCGATGTGACGTTAGATCTGGCGCCCTGGTGAGCCCCTTACCGGAAGGCGGCGACGGGAAGCTGTCGGACGAAGAGCGCGCGAAGAAGAAGCACAGGCGCAACCGGACCACGTTCACCACGTTCCAGCTGCATGAGCTCGAGCGGGCGTTCGAGAAGTCGCGCTATCCGGACGCATGCAGCCGAGAGGAGCTCGCCCTCAAGGTCAACCTGCCGGAAGTGCGCGTGCAGGTGAGGCAAAGGATGAGTGAATGGATGGATGGATGGATGGATGGATGGGACGAAAGAAAGAATGAAATAAAGAAAGAGTCAATGATAGATAGATAGGCCTGCATAGATAGAGGCAGTGATGATAGAATGAAAGAAAGAAAGAAAGAAAGAAAGAAAGAAAGACCAAAACGGATCAAGGATGATAGACAGATAGATAGTAGGAAAGATAGATAGATAGATAGATAGATAGATAGATAGATAGATGGAAGCAATGATGATAGTTAGAATGAATGAAAGAAAGAAAGACAAAAACGGGGCAAGGGTGATTTATAGATTGATACATAGATAGAATGTGTATTTTATGCAATGGTTAAAACCTTTTTATTTTATTTTAATGATTATTTTCTGATTTATCGTTACTTCGGAGACTTGTAGTACCCCGGCGTAATGTGGTGTATTTCTTGCAGGTGTGGTTCCAGAACCGTCGTGCTAAATGGCGTCGTCAGGAGAAGTTGGAATTGAGCTCCATCAGCCCCATCAAACTGCAGGACTCATCCATGCTCTCCTTCAGCAGATCTCCTACTGTAGAACCCTGGATGGCACCGCCATGCGTCTCCTCCTCCACCTCTCCGCTGCACTCCTTCCCGCCCTTTCTTACCTCACCGTCCGGTTACACGCCATCTTTCCTCGGAACACCCACGGTCAGTCATGCTCTGCCCCCAATTGGAGCTCCATGTCCTCCCCCTCCTCCTCCTCCACTTCCCTTCCATTGCTCAGGCTTCATGGACACACTGTCTTTGGAGGATGCCGACCCTCGTAACTCCAGCATCGCCTCGCTCAGGATGAAGGCCAAGGAGCACATTCAGGCCATAGCGAAGACCTGGTAGAGCCACAGACCCCCACGTAAGAAAAAATGGACTGGTCCTGGAACCGTAAATCAATTCTGTGCTTCCTGTAGACACTGAGAGAGGAGCAGACGTGAATCTGAAACAGGTCACAAGGTCTCAGTGTACGTGAAGAAGCCCAGGAGTGGGACAGAAGAGACTTTAAAGCCCCAGAATGGACGTGTGTTAGTGACGTGTTCCTATGTCACGACTGTTACATCAGAGATGCCAAACAAGCTATAAAATAATCATTAAATCTTCATTTGTAAACGTTTTTATAGCACCTTTTATACAAAAGAAGCAACTCAATGATGAGTGTGCATTAATATTGTACAAATATTAACGTTATTATATATAATTTTATGTTCATTAGAATACATTAATATTATAATAATATGCATATAATATAATATTTGTAGGAATACATTAACCAAAAAGCTATAAGGAAAAATAAGAAACAAAAATGTTCCCACAAAATCTCACAATTCACACAACTCACCTTGGATGAAAAGTTGATTTGGGTTCTAAAGAACACTTAGAACCCAAACTGTCCCTTTAAGGTTCTATGTGGAACCCTAAAACAGAGTGTTTCTCCATCAGAACTCTTTTATGAAGCTAAAAATCCTTAAATTATCCAATAAACCCTTAAAGAACCACCAAAATAAAGTCCCCACATTTTTGTGTTTGATAAACTACTTCACTGACCTCTGCAAAGGCAGAACAATCTATTTATTCTCCTCCTCTAACGCTTTGTGTAAACTGTGATTACGAATGAAGCTTGCATTTTTTATCAGAATGTAAATAGAAAATGTTAATTAAAAATGTTTTCTAGATATTTGAGTCTATTTTCGTTTCTGCATCGTTACTAGAACGAGCCAGTTTTAGTCTTGCAAATGTCACTCTTAAAAACAAACAAAACAATTTGATATTTCTTAAACTTTGGTGTCTAAAGTCTGCTTCTTTTGTTGTTTCTACTGCCCTCTAGTGGTCTGTCTTAGAAAATCAAAACACACACACACGCACGCACACACACGCGCGCACACACACACACACACAGAGCCGCGCTCTACGTCTCTTTTACCGTCCTCTAGCGGATATTTCCATAATTATGGACACTTCTATCGATTTAAAGCAAATTATTACTATCATAATTTATTTATTTTGTATTGATCATTACATAATTAAGTTGTCTCTAATTCAAACTGTAGGAAAACATGACACGTGAATATGCATTGAATCATCTTATGCCCTGAAATTGCACGTGATCTCAAGAAACTTAAGTAAATGACTCATTATGTGAGTAATTATGTAAATATTTTTTCAAAACTTGAAAAGGTGAAAATAAACGAAGCGTGTCAAACAATCACATGTTGAAAAATAAAAACACGTGTAAAATGTGTGAAGCTTCCTCATGAGTTCTTTATGATCAACTTTCTTGACTAAACCCACAGTGTGAGAGCTGAAGGATGACTCAGGCTGAGCAAACAGGATGTACTTAGAGCACCACATTAAAATAAAAAAAATAAAAAAAACCCGTCCAGCTCTTATTAACACATCTCATTTTGGAAATGTGTAACGTTGAATTGGTCTCATTGGGATGACGGACAGCTGAGAGAATAATTACAGCTCCTTTAATGATGACTTTTAGACTCCAACAGACAGGTTATTTTTACTCACATCATCCATTAGTGAATAGAAACATATCTGAACATATCTGAACATATCCGACATATCGACTAGCCAAGACAGACATTTATAGAGAATGAAAATAGCAATAAAGTGGACATCGCTTCACTATTGTGTTCTGCTTGAGCTCAAATGACTCATTTGAAATGATTTTTCCGTCATGATGATTTATGTGCTCAGCTCAGTAATAAAAAAAATGAGCAATAATAAAAAAAACTCACTCACTCACTCACTCACTCACTCAGTCACTCACTCAGTCACTCACTCTCATCCACTTTCTCTAAGCACTTTGGCCCAGATCATGGAGGATCCGGAGTCTATCCTGGGAACCCTGGGTGTGAGGCTTGTGATGCCACTGTACTGTACACCCTGGACAACAGAAACTAATGTTTTGCTGATGTTCCATGGCATTAAATATAACTATAAATGGATTTGTAAAAAAAAAACCTATAACGAATAAATAATCATAATCGATGCGAAATTGCTGTAGTTTGAGAGGAACACATCACTTCAGGCTAAAGCTGTTATTATAGGAACGTGCTCAACAGTGTGGGAGTAACTGTAACTCCTCACATCGTTGATTATTTTCCTGAGTGTTTCATTTCACTATATATTTACTGTGACTCCTTTAATCCCTCATGCATCTGTTTTGGGTTTTTGAAATAATCAGAAAAATCTCTCATACTGAGATCCTACATTCTAAAACGTGTTCAGTCTTTAATAAGTGTTTAATAATGAGTATAATACCGCTCGGTTTGTGTGCACATTGGTGTATTTAAATCCCACGAGGTTTATTTCAGGACTTTATTGAAGACATTTGACAAAACATCAGTCACACAAACAGTTCAGAAGAACGTAATTATATATGTTGGCCTATAAAACAACGGCATATAATTAGATTAACTTACAAAAAAACAAAATAGAAGTTATTTGTGAGCTGATGTGGTGCAGAATGAACAGACAGTGAGATTTAGGTGTTTATTTTCTAACAGAGTCGACTGTGACGCAGCGCCGCCGTTTCTCAGCTGCTTCCAACTGCAGGATCTCTGATTATAGATCAGGCCTGACACTGGTCTTCAGCTGGCATCTGTGTCTCTCTTGTTTAACGCCAGTAACAATAACCTTGCTGCCTGGAATCGAAAAAAATAAATGAGGAGATATTAGATATGAATTATTATTAATATTAATTTCTTTACCGAAATCGTGATTCTGTATATGTGCCAATAAAAATTAGTTTTTAAACATCACAATGAAGTCTTTAATGTTCATGATAAAAACATTGTATTTTTCTATTTAACTTAAAAAGGAACCTCAACAGAGTCACGAGATTTGCTGTACCTGACGTTTGAGTAGATTCTAACGCATTTTAGATCTAAAACACCTCACCCAAGGACCTGGTTTTGTAACTTGCTAGCTAACTCATCTGAAGACTGACCACAAGGGGGAGCCCTTATCATAGAGTTACTGTACTGTATATGGAGTTAGCTTTTGTACTGAAACAGCCAACATAGCTAGTCATGTTTTGGACGTTAGCTAGCTAAATAGACATGGGAACGACTCCTGTCAAACTACAAACACAGATATTGCAGTTGATCAGAACAGTAATGAAAATTTTGCCATGAGATGTTTACAAACATTTTTGAATCTATTTCTTGTTCAGCACAAAAGTTTGTTTCATCATGTATTTCAAACTATAATGGGGAATAAAATCGTCTATGAATTAATCTGAAATAAGGATCCCAATATTGCGTAATGCAACAATTAGCGCACAATGTATAGAGCTGTACTGTATATCTGCTATATTCTGCTACTTGAGCATTAAGTGCTCCCCCTTGTGGTCAATTTTCAGACTGCAAATACACAATTGTCACACACAGCAAATCTTGTGACCCTTCTGAGGTTCGTTTTCAATAAAGATTATTGTCTTTTTGTTTAAAAAGTCACTCCTGTAATTAAAATATACAAGCTAATCTGCAGCATTTCTTATTTAATTGACCATTATGACATGTCTAGTGTGTGTCTGCTTTTTATTTTATTCCTTTATAGTAGACAAAACTGCACAGTAAAATCCCTAATGTTGAATTAACACCCAGAGTGTTCTGGCATGTCCAGTTGGGCGATACAAACACTGTAGGGTGTAAATTCAACACTCTGGGTGTTAAATCAACACTGGGGATTTTGCTGTGTACTGATGTTTGTGTTTCACATAGAATATCATGATATATCAAATAATCACTCATCGAAACATGAACATAAAAATTAAACTGGAACATAAGAACCCACCTGGTTGACCTCCCTTTCTCTTGCCAGCTGTTCTTCCCACCGCCTCCTCAGTTCCATTGAAAGCTCTCGTCTTTCCCTCTCGTCTTCTGTCTCTTTCTTTGGTCCAGAAAGAGCCTTGATGAGAGCCTTCAGCAGGTTGGACGGCTGTGTGTGTGTGTCGGCTTCGGCTGTGATTAAATAAGCCTGAGCTTCGACATCATGGTTGTCCGAGCCCAGCGTCTCGTCTATGCTCTTCTTACCCATCAGGTGTCCTGTGTAGAATGACCAGGAACCGTTAGAGTACATAAAAAAATGTCTACTAAAGCTTTAAATACTGCAAGAAGGAGCAGGGATTGTTTGTAGACCTTACCCAAGTAGGCGTGTCTTGGGGTAGAATAGGTCATAATTTTTGCTCTGTTCATTACTGAGTGGGAGTTTTTAAATGTCAAACTTTTTTATTGATATATATTATCAACTGTTTGCGCTTTATTTATTTATTTTTTGATGGTGTGGATACAGATGAATGAGAGCACTGTTGCTAGGCAACCAGAAAGCATAACGTGCATATATATATATATATATATATATATATATATATATATATATATATATATATATATATATATATAATTTTAGTCATATAGAATCTTTCTTTTAATAATCTGAGAGAAATACTGATACTGATCCCTCACACCACTGTTTCATTTGCCTTTACATTATCTGTATCAAAAAGGATTAACAACTACATGCTAGCTAGCTGAGACATTAACCTCAGTAATTAGCTAGTTTGTGCTAGTGCTCGCTCGCGATGTTTTGCTGTTGCCTAGCGAAAAAATTTCTCATGATTTAATCTGGTGTAAGGGTTATTTAATAAAAGCTTCAGATGGAAACAGAAAAACTGGAAAACCTTCAGCAGGGCAAAAACGAACATTTTAATTCATGTTTAAGCCTGTAAGGAGTGTTTATAAATACATTATCTTGTAATTTGACCTCTTAAATGCCTTGCGCACTATTAAGCATCATGAGCCGAGAGTCTAAAGATCAACATGTAATTAGTATAATCGTTTCATTAAAGCGAACCTGACATTGGAAATAAAGAGTGTACACACTTCGTTAAGCGTTTCTTTAAATAAATAAAGAATCAGTGATGTCACTGTTACTGCATCTGACTGCCACTTTAAGTCATCAATAAGCACAGTAAGTACTTCACAGTAATGAGAGCAAAATAGCAAAACAAAACACTTTAACCTCCTCCTGCAGCTCTTCTAGCGAATCACACGGTAACATGGCTTTTGTGTCTGTGCTTGAGGAGGTTGTTAAAAGCTCATACGGCTGATTGGATATAAAAGAGAAACAATAATCAGCTGCGGTTTGATATTAAACCGTGAATGAAAAGCACATAGAAGCTGACAGAGGGTTTAAAGGTAAGAGGTAAACTCAGATAAAACAAAAAGAAGAACAATACTAATAAAGTTTCAGAAGATAAAATAAAATTACAGCAATGAAACTTTATATTATCAGATTTGTTTCTCTGAAAAATTATAATAATAATAATAATTATTATTGTTGTTCTTGTTCTTGTTGTTGTTGTTGTTGTTCTTGTGCAATTTTTTGCTACAAATTCCAAGAAATGATTTCCCATCTAACCAATCAGACTTAAAGATTCAGTATCTCAGTGCTACAAAAGAAAAATAAATATTATTCCAGTTAAACATTTAAAACGATGCATTTCTCATGATAATGACGCTCAATTCTAAGAAATGTAATCATATCCTGTAATCATAAACACTGTCCTAATCCTGGTCCTCATCCCAGGACTCTTATTCACTCTTAATCTGCTCACACCCAGTACTTTTTCTCTCTTGTTTACTCTTCTACACCCGTATACCGTCATGATTTCTAATCTCAGTCACTCAGAAGAAGAAGAAAAAGAAGCAGAAGAAGAAGAAAAAGAGGACAGGTTCCCTTTTGAGTCAAGGTTTTTCTTAAGACTTTCCTTAACTGTCTTTAAAAGTACAAACAACATTAAACTGAATGAAAAGACTCTTTAGATAAAAGTGTTAAATAAACATGTCCTTACAGAAACCTTCAGTGATCACACATGCTTTAGCAAAAGTTTACATGAAGCATCCACAATTTCTTTGGCTTTAAGAGTTTATATTTTTATTTTTATGCAACCATAAAAGTAAAAAAAAACAAAAACCTTAAAATATGGCATAATCTTGATTCTCATGATCACCATGATCCCAAAGTGACCATGCATTAAGTGATTTTTCATTATTAATACACTGCTATTTTTTATTATTAGGTAGAGAAAGACATCCTGCTCACCCACAGCCCAGTGGTTTCCACGTGCATACACTAATTTGCTGCTTTGCGCTTCGTTATGCAACTGAGCATCACAACCGAGGAAAAACAGCAACACAGACAACACCGACATCACAAGTCTGTTTCTCCACAGGACGCACATAGTGATGAAGAGAGACGGCTGGACTTCTAGTACTCCTTCTGTGCAGTGCAGTGGAGCATGTGTGTGTGGGTGTGTGTGTGTGAGTGCGTGTGTGTGTGAGTGTATGAGGGTGTGTGGAACTCGGCGTATTTATACCAGAGCAGGACGCAAATCAGGTGAGCAGCCTGTAAGTCTAATGACGTGCGAATGAGCGACACGTCAATCAATGCAAAAACAGCATTCACCGTTCATGGAGAAATGTCAAAGGCTTAATATGGTGATTAATATCATCAAGGCCAGCTTTACCCCACCATCCACCCGTCTGCTATCAAACCCCCACCATCACCCCGATGACCAATGAACCTTTTATACTGATGGAACTGATACATGTTAGTTATTTTTCAGGTTTTTTCATTCTACAATCTACAAAATTGATCACGGTTCCCTTTCCAGTGTCTCTCATCTCTTTGTTTCCTTGTTTTTGTTCTTATTGTGTTCACAGTTTCCTCCTTTCATGGTTTGACAAGCTTGTTTTCTTATTCCCTTTCCAATGTCGCAACGTTCCTTCTATCCTTCGATTTCCTTCTATCCTAATAACCATCAAAAGTCATACAATTTATGATCTCAGTATAAATACACCTGTTTCTCAAGCAACCCACAGTTTTTCACCTAAACAAACACCTAAGCATCATAAAAAGACCAAGGAGCAATCACAAGAAGTCCAGGACAAAGTTCTACAAATACAAATACATCAGTTTTGGTTTAAATATAAAGAGCATATTGCAGACTTTAAACATCTTGTGAAGTGAAGATTAAATCCATTATTTAAAAAAAAAAAGTAAAGAATATGACATAACCGTGTCTAGAGGGAGGTGTCCATCAAATGTCATTGATCATGTAAAGAGGGGATTAGTCAGAGAAGCAACCAAGAGAGCAAGGACAACTCTGAAGAAGCTGAAGAGATCCATAACCATAGCCATGACAAGCCAGAAAGCTGGGCTTTGAAGAAAAAGCAGCTGCATGAAAAATCCCATCTGGAGTTTGGCAAAACGCATGTGTGGAGAGGTTCTCTGTTCTGATGAGACCACAATCGACCAAAAAAAAATGTTTAGACCTTGGCAGAAAGTGCCAGTCACCCTGAGAACAGCATCCTCACGATGAAGCACGGTGGTAGTAGCATCATGTTGTGGGGATGTTTTTCATCAGCAGGGACTGGGAAACTGGATGGAGCCAAATACTGGGCATTTCTAGAAAAAAAACTTGTTCCAGTGTGCAAGAGACTTGAAATTGGGGGCGGAGCTTCATCTTCCAACAGGACCACAACCCTAAATGTACCGCCAAGGCTACACTGGAAGTGCTAGAACAACCCAGGCAAAACCCAAACCTTAATCTAATTTAGGGTTGGTGGCACATGTGTACGTGTGTATGTGTATATGTGATTACTCTGATTTCTTTTCTTTCAGGAACACAAATCAGAATATAATACTTTAATGTTATAGAGGGGAACATTTAAGGTTCTTGCACTCCCTTATATCTCCAAACCTTAAATCTCATTATCCGGAAAATAGTGCAATATAGTGAAATGTAAGTAAAGAAGTAAAGAACCATCCATAATTATCTTCTGGAGTTTAAGATGTTGAAGCTAATCCAGACGTTCCCAAACAAGGGGTTGGGTTTCATCCAATCCCTGACACCGGGGAGAGTAAGGGTTAACACGTGCTTCCTCTGAGACACACGAAGCCAGCCAACCTCATGTTCTGGAAGTGCTGCTCATACTGCAGCAGAAGAATGTGCTATCCGTCATCTTCCACATACATGAGCTCACAGACGATTGGCAAGTGTGACTGTGATTGACAGAGAGCATAAGCCCCTCCCACCTAGACAGCATGGCCAATTTTGCTCTCTTGGACTCTCGGCCCGGGTATGGCTCTGGTGTTGTCATGGTTTGAACTTGCAATCTCCTGATGGCAGGGCGAACGTCACTCAGGAGCTGAACACGTCATGTTTTAACTAAGAGTGTACATGATGTCACGTTTTAACTAAGAATGTATGTGACGTAGGGCTGTAGGACTAATCTGGACTTGTACGCTGTAGAAAATGACATCTTAGCAAGTGGAAATACTTTGAATATAGTCAAACTGATCTAGTATATCCTAATATAATATCACAATAAACCAAATATATGATTATTAAACCTATTTCAAGCCTTTTGTACTCATTTCAAGCTTGAAATAGTCTTGTTCGATTGGCAGATAATTTTGCTCATTTTAAACATTTATTTCTAGAAAGACGCAAAATGACCTGCCATTAGAATCAGAAAACTATGATCTTGAAATGAGTAATAATGTCTAGAAATAGGTTTAATGATCTTCTATTTGGTTTATTGTACTCTTACAATAAGAAATACTCAATAAATTTGCTAAGATTATTATTCTTTTTTGTTGTTGTTGTTTTTTTTGCATTGTAATTACTAAATATGCTCCTGATCTTGACATAACATTTGTAAAATAAATCAATTTTAAAAGAAGTTTGTGTTGTCTTTTCTCTTTTTATATGCACAAAGTTTGCTAAGAAGTAATGACTTCTTCTAGAAAACAGCTTCATCTTTGGTACAATGCACAAATGAAGCTGAGTAGCTGAGGTAAAGGCTTAACCTTGAACATGATTTGATGGTTTTTGGTCTCAACCGCAGTGATGTCATTGGTCTCGATCTTGGTATTGAGGAGTCATGAAAACGAACATGAAAATACCAAAACTTTTTTTAAATTATACACCTAGTATGTTTTTAATGTAATGTGATCAAGGCTATGGGTCGGAGAAGCTCGATCAAGTCCGTTTGCCTGAAACTTTGGGAACCCCCTGGTCTTATGCTTCAGTAATATTCCTGTCACTCTTATCAGCTCCGAGTGTCAGAGTGTTTATGTTGCTAGGATTCTCCCGTCTTTCACTCAGCTTGGAAACAATAGTGTGACAGATGAAGAAGCGAATCCAATCACAGAGCGCAAACACCGTCGCTCAGGTTGATGAAAGAATATTACACACTCGGATAAGTCACAGAAATATCCCGATTGTTATCACGGCGCACTTCAGGGAAGTTGGAGTGGAGCTGATGGAAAAACAAACCCACAGACAAAAGCAGTGAATTAGGCGATTGTTCATCCCTGAAGCCTCGACATACACTCCTGCTTTATACTCCGCTTAACCCATCAGTGTCACTTAATGATAACTCACAGAGACTCACGGACACGCACGCACGCACGCACACACACACACACACACACACACACACACACCTTTCAGCAACGGCAGGTAACCTTTGGCATGAGAAGGTTGGGGATTCCTCAAAGGCACAGTCTTTTCTGTACCTAAAAACTGTACACACACACACACACACACACAGGTTTTTTTTTTTTTTTTTATACTTATTAAAGAACAACACATCAGACCTTTTGTACATTTATAGTTACATTTTATGTTGTAGCTTTCTTTCTTTCCTCTTCGTTTTCTTTCTTTTTAGATCATTCCTTCCTTCCTTGCTTCCTTCCTTCCAACTAAAGACTGACTTGCACCAAGTGCATCTAAGGTGATTTCTGTTTTCTCCACTAGAGGGCAGTCTTTATTTTAAATTATAGCTTGTTGCAAGACTCATGGATTCAGCTATTTTTTTCTCCTTATTTATAATCCTGAAATTCGTATAATAGTTTCATCCATTGATATTTAATTATTTTGATTACACAAGCAGCAATGCAAACGCGTTTTAATGTTGTGTCTGTAGATGTTTATCATAATAATCAGAGCCTAAAACAAATGACTTCCATTTAAACCATCAGTACGTGGTGTTTTTCTAAACTATTGCTCACAGGTTCGTGGTGCAATGTAGCAGTAATATACTGAGAAGATTACATCATGGAGGTTTGGGGTTTTCTTGTATTTCCAAACACACAAATTAAATTAATATTAATTGAATTAAACTGATCTAAGTAAATAAAGTGCTTATTACACAGGAGTATTCCTCACTGCACACATAATCTGAAATTTAAGAGACAAAAAAAGGCACAGATTTTACTAGGATGAACCTTCAAAACAATCTGGAGTGCACTGCTGAATGAGGTATTAATGTGAATCTGGGGCTGAAATGAGAGTAACACAGCAGAGTTTTCCTATACATTACAGAGGAAAACTTATATTAAAGATGAAAAGGTCAGGTATTAAAAGAAGGTGGATGCAAATTTAAGAACATCACGTAGGATGTGCCCAAGGTTAAGTGTCACTAGAAATCCTGTCAAAAAAAAAAACAAAACAAAAAAAAAAAAAAAAACCCAGCCTTCCTGGGAAAAGCACTCAGATTATAAGACTGACACTATTTTGGGGGAACAAAATTCTTAAATGAAATATTTTGTTTCCATCAACTATCACTGATAAATTCTTGGTTTATAACAGTTTTGATTTCCAGAAATAGCATTTAAGTATTTTCATTAACTAAAACTATAGCACAGAGTGAGCTGGATGTGAGGATTTATGGGTGCTTTTATAGCTGGACTAAATATCTATTAAATCTATCAAAGAATAAAACCCACAAACCCCCTTACAATCACAGCTCTGATTTTTTATTTTTATCATATTATCAGCGACATCACAGGCTCAGTGGTTAAAGGCTCTGGGTTACTGATCAGAAGGTCAGGAGTTCAAGCCCCAGCACTGCCAAGCTACCACTGTTGGGCCCTTGGGCAAGGCCTTTAACCCTGAATTGTTCAGTTGTATAAATGAGATAAATGTAAGTCGCTCTGGATTAGGGCATCTACCAAATGCCTTCAATGTAAAGAGGATGTGGCTTCATATTGTTTTTAGTTCTGTTTCATTTCCAAGGGTGGCTATTATAGAAAATTACTGAAGTCTGCAGGAGTGACTGATAGAAAACAAGTGTATATGTGGCTCATTATTTTTTGTCACTAAAGCACAGTTGAGAATATCTAGTGCAGTCAGGAATTCCCACAATGCACTGCAGTAGGCTAGGGGTCTACTGATGTACCTTAGAGAAGTACATTGTTAAGGAGTAGGGAGTATGGTGTGGGGTCTGTATGGAGTGGGGTGTGTATAGAGTCATTTTGAACATAGTGGATCTGTAAAGAACTGGAAAGAGCCAATATATGTGGACAAACTGAAAAAAAAAAAAAAAAAAAACGGTCTACGTAGTCACAAAATCAGAAGTTTAACATAAATATAAGACGTTTTACATCGTGTTAGTGTTTTTTAAATAGTGATTTAAAAATAATTTCTCCGTTAAAAGTGTGAACAAAAACAATTAAACATTTGTAAATAAACAGGTAAGCGCTACTTCCGGGTTCGTCGCTTGTTTCCGGTCAGCTGCAGATTGAGACACCGCGGGGGCTCATGGGTAAATTAAATATATTATAACAAAAAATCGTTTATTTAAACAATTAAATGTATTAATTTATTGTATAAAATGTTTAATGGCATTTTAATTTCTTATACCCGAATTCAGTCGGATTTTTTTTTTGTTTTGTTTTTTTGCGTTTTTAATGCACTATAAATACAAAGTTATGTCATTTTCCGAGCAGGATTTATATCGCGGTGAAGTACACCATAAATGGACATTAAATGTAGTGTTTTTGTTTTGTTGTTTTGTTTTTTAACTGGTCATACTGAAATACGGCGCGAAAGGGATTATGGGTAAACCCCCTTTGGGACCGCTGCTGTCAAATGGGAATATTTTTCTGAATACAGAATAATAAAATGATTAAATAAGTCGCTGTGTACACAAATGGAACCTTTGTTGTCCGTGGATTAGCAGCGATTGTGTAGGAAAGTATTTTCAGAGTTTTTTTTAACGCGAAAGACAGATCAATAGGACACACAGGGAGTCACGTGACTGCTGGAACATGCTGGGGGTGGGCATCAGCATCAGCATCGGCAGCATCCTCTCTTGCCGTGTCTCCCAATGCATTTCAGAATGAGAAAGCAAAATGTGTCCATCATCAAAGCCTTTTTATTTCCTTTCAATTGCATTTTGATTTTTGTTGCATGAAATGCACTAATGGTTTGTTTGTTTGTTTATCCTTCCCCTCATTTTATCTTTCATGCACCTCATTTAATCCTGCTGTGGTGATGAATGGTGCAGCAGGAATCATGGCTGGCCTTCTTGCCACAGCCATTTATCTTTTTTTGCTTCCCATCTAAGGAAGAGAATTCTCCCATCTGAACAAAAAGCCCTGCTTTACTGTAGCGCTCAGGTAGGTCACAGTCTGTCTCCTGTTTGCTCTTTGAATTTTTTTTAATCAGGTGTTTCATTGTGAATTTACACAAGGCCTGAGATTACATAATAGATTGTGCTTGTGCCTTATTAAACACACACTCACACACTCACAAACTCTGCATGGGTTTAATTGATAGTGCCTATTCCTGTTACATCATGCATTTCAGTTTTAGAATGAGATTGACCATTAGTCTAGTGAGTGAATGGATTAATTCCTTCTTTCATTCATTCATTCATTCATTCAGTGGAGGTTAGAGGTCACACAGTTTCAATTGGCCGAGCGATCTCGGATACCTTCGAGCTGTGTTTAGGTTGTGTTTAGCATCTGGAACAGATTTAAAGACATTTCAGAAAGTCCATTCATGCGTATTTGAATTTATTATAAAAAATTTTTTTAAAGAGATATATAAGAATGTACGTGCTAATGTGAGCTCTATTCAGACAGGATTAGTTTTACACGGAGAGGTGATGTAGAGTAATGTAATTATTACTGGTGTATCTGTGGAATTCTGGTCCTGTCCAGATTCATCGTGTCAGTCATTTTTGCCTGTCTTTATCCCTATTCGGGTGGGATAAGTATTGGTAGCTGTGTACTTGATTAGTGGTGTACTTGTGGAATTGTATTCCTGTCCAAATCTGTTCTATGAACAACATAGCTACGCTATGTATGGAAAGATTGAACCATCTTTTTACGTTCTATAAAAGGACATACATATACTGTATTAATATATTAGTATACAGCTAGAGGTAATATATTAGTAGTACATCCCATTTGAATAGATGCCTTAGTAAAGATTACGTTATATCCTGTGAGAAAAGAGTTGTAGTAACTTTTAAAGAAAGTACATCTTAAAACAGCAGAAATTGATGTAAGCCCTATCATAATGTCTTTATTCTAATGTCTGGATTTATCTCTGGAAATTTGTGGTCATTTTTACAGACTGAGCACATTCCTGCGTCAATAAAGGTTACGGCGTCTTTTACTTACTGTAAAACAACATTTAGAAATAAAAACAGGTAACGTCAAATACATATATCCTCTCTGAATTGACTTGCTGATAAAGATTCCATTAAAACATTGTGGGAAAAGAGGTTCCGTTATTTTTATTTTATTATTATTTGCTTATTTTCTAGAAAGTACATCTTGAAACAGCTGAGGCTGATGTAAGCCCTATTTAGACAGGGTTTTCTTTGACATGGGGAATTTAGGGTGATGCAGTTATTACCAAGTGATATGCATCCTGTCTGAAGTGATGTGTTAGTAAAGATTCCCTTATATCCTGTTAGAAAAGAAGGTTTGGTGATTTTTCTTAAGATTCTTCTAATCTTGAAACAGCCGAGGCAGAGATGACACTCAGGGCCATTAGGTGTATTATTATTTGTATAAACGATATAGCAAAACATATGTATTTTAAATAAGATGTATGGTTTAATTGTGACAGTTCATCATATAATCATCATATCAACCATATTAACCATCTTTTTTACACAATACACAAAAAAAAAGTAAATTTTTCTTTCCTCGTACCACCATATTGAAAAAACAAAACAAAAAACAACCTTCGTTTAATGAACGCAGCCTGGGAGACTTAGTTTAGAGGTCAGAGTTTTAACCGAGCACTTGTCCTCGGCTAGGCTGCTGTCTGAATGATAGGAACGATATGAGAGCTCTGAGTGTCAGCCGATGCCTCGTACTGATCCGATATG
Source organism: Ictalurus furcatus (assembly GCF_023375685.1). NCBI lineage: Eukaryota > Metazoa > Chordata > Actinopteri > Siluriformes > Ictaluridae > Ictalurus > Ictalurus furcatus. The sequence goes on from NC_071272.1 coordinate 8,224,629, forward strand.
AACCAATATAACACGCTGACATCAGATTACAGATCATATTGCAACATGAATTTACTGTAATAACACAAACTAATCTATGTCAAATCTATGATGTGTTCTGGTTACAGACTGATCTGTGTTCTTTTAGTTATTTATTCTGGGTTACAGCAATGGCACAATTTATCAGAGCGTCCACAGAAAATTGATCTAGAACCTCTAGAAGGCCAGAATGCTTCAAAAAAACGCTATCGCTGGTTCAAGTTCTCGTTTGCATGTTGCGTGCTTGTGTAAAAGACTTATCACAGTATTGTGATCAAAATGAACAAGTGACAAATTGTGCACCTTTGCATCATGACACGTGCTCACGTGTGGAAATACGGCAGCGAATCAGATACCAAGCATGTACTGAAGTAGTGCGTTCGTATGCAAATATTAGCTACAAGGTGTGTTCCCTTGGACCGAATTAACTTCTTAAATCTGGGCTTTTGTTATTATTTTTATAAAGCACATTCTGTAACTTGGAATTATTTAGTAACTACAGTGAAACTAAAGGGAAAGGTGTGTAGCTACAAGAGTGACGAATGTAAATCTGTGAAAACCTTTAGCCCTATTTGGACAGGATTAGTTTGACATGTAGAGCTGGGGTAATATAATTATTCTTAGGCCTGTCCGAATTTTTTTATAGGCTCTGTCTGGGAAGATTATTTTTTCCTTGTTTACAAATAACCTGTAGAAATAATCCAGTTTAACTTAGTAAATATACTGTTTATCCTGTCTGAATGGACATGTTGGTAAAGATGTAAAGATTGCATTTTATTCTGTCTGAAAAAAAGGTTTTGAACTTTGTTTTCAGGATAAAGACACTCCAGGAAGTGTTTAAAAATTTTTTATTCGAGTTCTCACACCACACCACATCTTCATGGAGCTCGCTTTGTGTACAGGGGCATCAACAGGTGCTGGAACAGTGTTTGGGCTTCTTAGTTCCAGTGAAGAGAAATTGTATATAATGCTTCAGCATACAAAGACAATCTGTACGATTGTATGCTTCAGACTTTGTGGCAACAGTTTGGGGAAGAAACACATATGGGTGTGATGGTCAGGGGTGCACATACTTTTAGGCATAAAGTGTAAAAGTGCAGTAATAAAGATAGTAAATAAAATGTCCTAAAATCCAATCAACTCCTTGTTATGATGCACCTTTAATTTTATAGCATGACACCACTCTATATGGCGTATATGCTTATCTATCTATCTATCTATCTATCTATCTGTCTATCTATCTATCTATCTATCTATATATATATATATATATATATATATATATATATATATATATATATATATACATACATACATACATACATATACACACACTAATCTTTCTATCCTCATGATATATTGCTGTGTACTTTCCCTGAAACATGACTGAAATTTATCCTTGTGTGTTTGACTTTTCAATCCGTCATCATCGTCATCATTCAGTATTTTATTTGGCCTCTGACTCAGAATACACAAAAATCTCCCGCTTTAATGATTGATGTGTGATTATATATTATTACCCAGCAGCTCGGTGAGTCTCAAGACCAGGCCCTGATTACACACACACACACACACCCCACCCCTGCAGATCTGTCGCAGCTCCCCAGCCGCCATGATGACGGGCCTTTGTTCTTTTATTTATTTATTTATTTATTTTTAAATTCCTCTGAAGGTGTACAAGATCCCATCTTCTAATCCTTTTATTATTTTTTTGTTTATTTCCAACCTCTCCTGTCGCTCCCCAGCTCTCTGACTTTCACAGCTGGGTGCGTTTGCAAGCCACTACTGTCTCTTCTGACACACACACACACACACACATACCACACATACACACACACACACACGTAGACAAAAGGCCAGAGCTGCCTGTCGAACACTGCCCCCTTTTTCCTTTGCATCTGCGAAGGCACAGGGTGACCCACAGGACAGGAGGAAGAGAAGAAATAAAAAACAAAATAATAAAACACATACACATACACACACAGACACACACACACATACTGAAACACACACATTCACACACACATATACTGAAACACACACACACACACACACACAGAAACAGAATGGGGCCTGGCTGGATCGGGATGCAGCGTTTGCAGGGATCTTGGAATCATGGAAGATTCCCAGTAGACGAGGGAGCAAAGAGATTTAGGGTAGGCACCGGTTCATGCATGTTTGCATTTGTGTGTGTGTGTGTGTGTGTGTGTGTGTGTGTGTGTGTGTGTGTGTTTATGGCCTTTTGTTTTCTCTCCCTCAGTTAGAGAAGACAGGATGCTTGGGTTGCCCAGGACTGAAGGACAAGACAGCTGATTTTAATTGACAAAAATCTCCCCCTCTCTCTCTTTCTCTTTCTCTGTCTTTCATTCTGGGAGAAGACGTGGAAGGAGAGGAAGCAGGGACGAAGCAGGGATAAAGGGAGAGGAGCATGAACCGGAGAGAGTGAGAGAGTGAGTGAGTGAGTGAGGGGGGGAGGTAGAGCAGGAAAACGGAAGAGCAAAACCAGTGCTGCAGAATGGGGTAGAAACGGAGAGGCAAGAATCAAAAACGAGGCCAGGTACCGAGACGTGTTTACTGTTTACTACTCCTCCTTCATCTGCTTTTTTCTTTTCTCAGGAAACACACAGGGAGCTAGTAAGAGAGAGAGAGAGAGTGACAGAGAGAGAGTGCACGATGGTCTTCATTTCTGGCTTGTTTTCGGCTTCCATTTCCATCTTAACGCCATCTATCCATCCATAAAAACCCATTCCTGAGCCTGGCGCGTGCATGTTCACTGTCCACGAGCGTTCACGTCTGTTTTTCAGGCCTAGTCCTTTCTTCAGATGAGCACTCGAGGTCTTGGGTCAGGAAAACTCCGTCCATGTTTAACGTAGATGACGTCAGGAAGGACTTTCAGCCGCATTTGCCTGTATTTCAGCATTTATTTTCAGTAATTGCTTTTAAATCTATCTACAGGTCATACCAGGATCATCGAGACTCAACGTTTCATGATCAAGGTTTCTGGCAGTAAAAAAATATATATATATCTGACCTAACATGACTATCTTGACAGGAATGTTCCAGTTCTGACGGAAATGTGTGTGTGTGTGTGTCCGTCCTGTGAGGCTGCACTGCAGCACACACATTATGTGAGGGGACCGGAACCGGTTGAAACCGGTTTGAGGCAGATGAGGAACAATGCAGTCCCTGTGCTACAGGGCAGATAGCAAGGCTTCAAAAAAAAAAAAAAAGAAACCAGGGCGCAAAAGAAGCCTCAGTGCATGTTCCCAGGGTCATGTCAGGGTTTCATACGGTTCTCCTTCTCATTGCAGGTCCTTGCGTGTTTGAGACAGGGCTGGATAGCCTCACAGACAGTCACACGTTAGCATCTTTCTTTCTTTTTTTTTTGGGTCACAATATCACAATATCAGCATGGCTGCCGTAATGTGACCCATGGAAAGTGGGATTTTTTTCAGTGGAGAAAGCAAGCGAGAATGGAAGGAAGGAAGGAAGGAAGGAAGGAGGGAAGGAGGGAGGGAGGTGTTTGGTGGTGGCAAAGGGTGAGAGAGTGGTGTGTTTGAGGGGGAGGAAGGAAGGAAAGAAGGATGAAAGGAGGTTGTTTTGCAGTAAAAATGGTCGGAAGCGAGGGTGAGGAGTGCTTCATTTGCATGCTTTCACTACTCTCTCTGTGTGCGTGTGTGTGTGTGTGTGTGTGTGTGTATGTGTCAGGATCCCTGACTGAATTCTGTCAGGTTGTGTTGCTTTATGTGATCTGAGGCATCTGATATTTCTGCTAGCTTTGCTTGCTGGCTCATTTTGAGGCCTTGTTTTAAGCCTTTTGCCTCTCATTTCTCCATCACAACCTCCTTTTTTTGTGCTGTTATTTGTAACATGTTTGTGAGTGTGGATGAATGTGTGTATGGAGGAGAAGGAAAAGGAGAAGGAGAAAGAGGAGGAGGAGGAGGAGGGAGAAGGCCATTTTGGCCCTGCCTGTGCAGAGCGTGCAGATGTTAATAACAGTAATGGAGGACAGGCTGGCTGCAGTGAGCTCAACCACTAGAATACAGGCAGCAGTGGGATTAGCGCTGGTGGCTAACCTGACTAGCCCATCCTCATCTTTTTGGATTTGATCTTTTCACCATACTAGGATGTTTTTCGTATCACGAAAACACTGTTTTGGAGGATGTTTGGCCAACTCTGCTTGTGTTCCTTCATGCATTAGGATACTTCGGTTAGACTGGATTAAACCAGTTTCAACTATCTAGGTTAATCTTTATTTATGCTACATCAATAAATTTGTATTTATTATTTTGCAACGACACACCTCGATGTGTAGATTATCGGTTACAGTAGGCTATGCCTGCCACAATTATTCCATTTTAGCTGGCAGTGAAACACTGTGCATCATGCCGCGATAGGATAATAATCAACGACAGGGTGGCACGATGAAGCAGAGTTACTGTTACCACCCCAATGGCAATTATTTTTCTACAACAGCCCCCAGTCCACAAAGTGTTTAGTTCCTCTTATACTGCAGAAATTTGCCAACAATCCTTTTATAGTTATGCTGAATGTCATGGAACGTCCACAGAACACGGTTTTTCCCCTTTTCTCATTTACGTTATAGCAGCTGTAAATGGTTGTTCCCTCACCAGCCTCTCTTTTTTTCACTTTCTTGAAGTTAATAAGACAAAAATACAGACAAACCGCAAACTAAACTCCTCTGTCCTGAAGATGTAAAGTTACAGCTTTACCTCGGACTGTTACAAAAACGCTGACACTGGAGACTCCTTCCATAAACGTTAAATAAACATTTCCTTACAGAATGGTTATTCATTTTTTAAATTTGTTTATAAAGTGGAGCGTCTTCTGTGAACGAGCCCGTTACTAAAGAAACAATAACGTATTAAAACGAGCGCATTAATATAACATTAACCTGCAATGTGCAGCTGCGCTACTGTCAAAGCTGCTGTTATAGAAAATTAACCAGCACCTTCTGACCAATCACAATCCAGAATTCAACAGCGCCGTGGTATAATACGATATAATAGCAAGCAATACATCCTATACCCAATGCTAATGCAGGTGGTGTTGTGATTGCAGTCATGTTTCCTTTATAATTGCTGTCTTTACTGAACTGGGAAGTCCTGGAGAGGTGTAGAGTTATATGTAATTTCGATTAAAGGCAGTCTTTAGGATTTCCAGAACATTAAACCTAATGCAAAACATTCGACAGAAGTGAAGAGGCAGTGGCTTTCATGTTCAAATGGATGGATTTATCTGTAATTCCAAATAATTCAGCTTTCCATCAAAGTCAGTTTGAACATGATGGCTAAACGCTGTCTTACTTTGCGTGGTAAAAATACTACTTTACAGTAAAATTGTTATTTTTCAAAATCTGATAAATTACCCGGCATATACTAATCCGTATATGCTGCTGCAGTGTATGCGCTCTAGGGAAAGTGTCCATTTATAATTCAGTGTCTTGATATGTCAGTGATATATCATTTAAAGCAGGATGTAATTGTTTTGACGCCAAATTAACATTATATTTATTCTTTATCTCTTTTTTTCTTTCAAAAGGGTTTTAGTTCATTTTCATAAGACCATGGGCGACATGAAAACCCCGGACTTTGATGATCTACTTGCGGCATTTGACATTCCTGATATGGTCGACCCCAAGGCCGCGATCGAATCCGGCCATGATGACAACGAGGCGCAGCTCAAACAGAACGTCCACCACGATGAGGACTCCCACATTCCCTCAACACAAGATGTCGGAGTGAGCGTTATTGTCAAGAATGTTCGAAACATTGATGCCAATGATCACTCACTTTCAGACAAAGATATCCATTCCTCAGTTGGAAACGGAATGCACAACGGGTTCATGGCCATGTCGCCCAACAACAGGTTCAGCAAAGATGGTGACAAGCTTCAAAAAGGTGGAAATCATGATACAGAAGTGGCTGGCTCCAGGTATAACCAGTTTAGTCCCATTTCCAGTGCTGACGAGTTTGATGATGATGACAAGATTGAAGTAGATGACCCTTTGGACAGGCAAAACAATTTACCTTGTTTCAGACCAAATCCTCTTACAGGTCTTAGCTCTAAGCGAGAGGAGCTTCCTTCTAAACTTTCAGGTAATGTTCCACCTAAGATGGGAACTAATGGCAATTACAACCATTCAAAAACTGAAAACACTAATACCAATGGTAGTTTAGGAAAATCAAACACCTATAATCCTCCAAAACTAAGAAAAACAGAGGACCAACTCAAAGAGGTTCTCAATGGCCAAGATGGAAAAGAAGCAAGGGAACCAGTTCTTGGGTTGAGTATGACCAACCTGTCTCAAGCCAAGGCTAAATCATCGGCCAAGCTCTCATCCTGCATTGCTGCTATAGCCGCTCTTAGTGCAAAAAAGTCCAGCACGGACTTGACAGCTGCTGAACCAACTGTAAATAGCCAGGACTCTCCAAAAGAGGCTAAGGAGAGTCCAAAAGTGACAGAAAAGTTCCTAGAGCAAGAGTCAGCCCTGGAGCTTGCCAAGAAAATGCTTTCCAAGCAGCCCGAGAGTCCTTGTAGTGTTACCAGCGAGAACAGCAGCAAAGGGTCTCCATCATCCCCTGCGGGATCCACCCCTGTCATTCCTAAAGTGCGCATTAAAACCATCAAGACGTCTTCAGGCCAGATCAAGAGGACTGTCACCAGGGTGCTGCCAGAGTTTGACCCTGAAGGTCTGAAGAAGGGTATCGACTCGGGATCCATTGTAGTATCTTCCTTCTTGTCTTCCCCCACATCAAACTCTATTTTGCCATCTCCTACCCGAACATCACTCCCTACCACAGTGGTGGCGACTTCTGGAGGTTCAACCATTGAAGTCACGAAGCAAATGACCATCAAGCCTGTCGCTACTGCCTTTCTACCGGTGTCTGCAGTAAAAACCGCTGGTTCCCAGGTAATCAACTTAAAATTGGCCAACAATACAACAGTAAAAGCCACGGTCATACCTGCTGCGTCCGTTCAAAGTGCCAGCAGTGCCATCCTTAAAGCTGCCAATGCTATTCAGCAAAATACCGTTGTGGTACCTGCTTCCAGTCTCACCAACACCAAACTTGTGCCAAAGACTGTCCATCTTACCAACTTGAACCTCCTTCCCCAAGCTGGATCAGCCTCCGAGCTCCACCAGGTCCTGTCTAAACCCCAGCAACCCATCAAACAAGCCATGATGGCCAGCCAACCTCCTAAGAAAGTGTCTCGTGTGCAAGTGCTGGCCAGTTCCCAGAGTTCAGTTGTCGAGGCCTTCAACAAGGTCTTGAGCAGCATCAACCCTGTGCCGGTGTATGTTCCCAACCTTTGCCCTCCTTCCTCTGCATGTATTTCGCTACCATCCCGTGGCTATAAATGCCTCGAGTGCGGTGACTCCTTTGCCCTAGAGAAAAGTCTAACTCAACATTATGACAGAAGAAGTGTTCGTATCGAAGTCACGTGCAACCACTGCTCCAAGAACTTGGTCTTTTACAACAAGTGCAGTCTCCTATCCCATGCCAGAGGACACAAAGACAAAGGGGTGGTCATGCAGTGTTCCCACCTTATCTTAAAGCCTATCCCTGCTGATCAGATGATCCTGACCCCGTCAGTGACCTCTAGTGCTCCCATTTCAACTACAGATCACGGCTCATCTGCAGGAAATCAGGGTAAAAGTGAAACAACAGTGATCTCGGCACCTTCTTCGGCTCCTGTAGTGGCTGCCATGCCCCTAGATGAAGATGCTTCCCGGGTGTGTCGATCAAATCTCAAATGCTTGGAGTGTAATGAGGTGTTTCGGGACGGGTCGTCTCTGGCTATGCACTATCAACAGGCTGCTGAGTCGAGTGGACAAGTATGTTTGAACACTATAGATCCCCTCTCGTGATCTTTTTTAAAAGCCAGCCTGAAATAAATGTGCTTGCGGTGCAGTATGATACACACAGGACACGAAAACAAAAACAGTGTAATCTCTATGTATAGCTTATATTCTTTTACAGTACGTTCTTTTTATTCTCCTTCTGCTGCAGAAAACCTGCACCATCTGCCAAATGCTGCTGCCAAACCAGTGCAGCTTCGCCTCTCATCAGCGAATCCATCAGCACAAGTCTCCGTACATCTGCCCAGAGTGCGGCGCCATCTGTCGCTCCGTCCATTTCCAATCCCATGTCACCAAGAACTGCCTGCACTACACTCGCCGAGTGGGCTACCGGTCAGTCCTCGCATCAGCTCATGTGGTCATTACTTCATTATTTCATCACTTCCTATCATTGTCTGATGACAGAAGCTGCTCTTATACTACATTTTGCTGAACAGCTCACTCTTATGAGGTACTGAGCAAGCATTTAACTATTCACGATCGCATCATCAGCAGCAGCGTTGCCAGGTCTATTTTATCTTTACTAACTTCGTTCTGTGGGTAGATTCTTTTTTTTGTCCATGGGTTTGGGTTAGGGTTTGAGTATATTAAAAGTAGAACCTAAATTCAGTGATCCGGTGTATTCCTTCTCATAAGTATTTTTTATATTAATGACAATATACCTAAGAATTTGTGATCAATTTAGTCATCACCTATATTGAAATATCACAATATTGCTTGATTTGTAAAAGCAGGTTGTTTGTTTTTTTACCGCAGTGCTGTTGAATTCTAGATTCTGATTGGTCAGAAGGTGGTGATTCATTTTGTTTATATAACAGATGCATGTATTCGTTCGAATACCTTATCGTTTCTATAGTAACAGCTCATTCGCAAGGACCTGGACAGTATACGTTCCACATAAACAGATTAAAAAACTTGCAGTTGTTCTGTAAGGAGAGGTTTATTCAGCATTTACGGAAGGAGTCTCCTGTGTCTTTAACTTTAAGCTTTCTGACATCTTCAGGACAGAGGAGTTTCGGGTTCTCTGCAAAATGACAAGCCGCTGTGCTTGAGAGACAATAAAGAAAGGGCTGGTGAAGGAATGACCGTTTAAAGCTCCTGTAACGTAATTGAGAACAGGAACTAACTCGTCTCACAAACGTTAAAGGTAACTATAAATGGATTGTTGGCAAATTACTGTAGTATAAGAGGAATTAAACATTTTGTGGACTATGGGCTATCTAAGTGGAATCTCTGCATCGGTTCACCCTGTTGTTGATCATTTTCCTATAACAGCACGTTACTTATTTTGTGTGACATTGGGTTAGTTTAAAAGTCTACAGACCTGGCAACCCTGTTCAGCAAGCTTGGAGCTCTGAAATTACAGATATAGCCACCAATACGGTCGTCTCGTTGACGTGTACCGTAGCTGCGGTCATATTTATTCGAAGGCATAAGGTTCAGTCCTTTTCGTGTTCTGTTCATCCTCAGATGTGTCCACTGTAGCGTGATCTTTGCTGATGTCGCTGCTCTCAAGTCACATACCCAGGGCTCCCACTGTGAGATCTTCTACAAATGCCCTATCTGCCCCATGGCCTTCAAATCTGCTCCGGGCACTCACTCCCACGCCTACACTCAGCACCCGGGTGTGAAGATTGGAGAGCCGAAGTGAGTATCATGTTTATTCCGTATACATGCTGTACATGTCATGTAAAACCTTGTTATTTGAGAAGAAGACTTCGCATTTGAATGGCGCTGATTAGAGATTTTGTCAAATTCTTTTCACTTTACACTTAACAAATCGTTTTTGAGTTTTCCTTAAATAGAGCACAGATTTTAGGTGGTGATGTAATAAGCGAGTCAAATCGTTTCCTACACGCCCACTTCCTCCTGTGATGTTTTGTTTTGTTTCCCAAACAGTTACAGAGTAGAAACAAATTATCCACAGTAGCTTGTAGATGTTTTTTTTTCCACACCCAGCTTCTCGTCCACTAATCAGCACTTGCTAATGAAAAGAGCAGGTGGTTCCTTTGTGCTTCAGCGTGACTGTCAGGAAACACAATCACACTTCGAATAAATAAGCCATATTAAAGACCCATGACACGCGTATTGACTCTCGATAACATGTGTGATCGAATGTCTTTCAATACGGCCAATTTTATCCATGTTAATTGACGAGAATATTCCTCTTTATAACAGATGTGCCTCTGATTGAATCATTTCCTGTCCGGCTCAGCTGTATTTGTTTGACATGTTGTCATTTCCACACTGTAGCGATGGGTTTGTTCAACATAATGCATGTATATATATATATATATATATATATATATATATATATATATATATATATATATATATATATATATATATATATATATATAATTTTTTTTTTTTTACTTTGAGTCTCTCCTGTTTTATCCCTACCGGCATTTTTAAGAATTTCAGACATCGTAGCATCATTTTTCTCAATGTCTCAGTGTCTTAAATGATTATATTTAGGATATAATCAGTAAGCGGTGATCCTAAATAGTACCATCCTAATATTACCAAGTGGCGTAGCCAGGAATTCATATCAGGGATCAATAAAGATATTGTTATTTTATCATTTAAGGCACGTTTATCTAACGTTATTACGTCAATCTTCCTATATTAATAATGTTGACCTGAAATACTTTTATGACAGTTACACTAAAATGATTCATACAAGATGCCAACATTTAACATTGAACATTTATGGAAGGAGTCTCCAGTGTCAGTGCTTTCAGGACAGAGGAGTTTACACATCTTTGCGGTTTCTTTTTTGCGGTAACGTGACAAGCGACTTTTTTTTTCCTGTTGACTTCGAGAGAGATAATAAACAGACTGGGGAGTGAAAGACCAATAATATAATATAACTTATTTCACAGATGTTCCAGAACATTAAATATAACCATAAACAGGTAAAAAATAAATGAATAAATAAAATACAATAAATAATTAGCGTTGTGGTGGCAATAGTAACTTTTCTCCACACCTGATTATTTTCCTGTGACGGCATGGCACGCAGTGTTGTATTATTTACATAATGGTCACTTTTTTTCCACTTTTTTTTGTAGGTTGATCTACAAATGCTCCATGTGTGATACAGTCTTCACCCAGCAGATTCTGCTCTACACACACTTTGACCAGCACCTTTCCAGCCAGAAAGTGTCTGTCTTCAAATGTCCAGACTGCTCCATGCACTACGCCCAAAAGCAGCTCATGCTGGATCACATCAAGGTGATGACGGAAATGAGCGCGGACATGTCAAAGATTCCTCCTGGATGGGGTTTGGTGTTTATTTTGCATAACGCTAATCCGAAACCTGTCTCCGTTCTCTCTTTACAGTCGACACACGGGACGCTTAAGACCATCGATGGTCCTCCGAACCTCGGCATTAACCTACCGCTCAGCAGCAAGCCCATCAACTCCCTGACCCCGAACTCCAACAGCAAAGACTCGGCTCCTCTAAACAACCTGGACAAAGGGGAGAAGAAGCCCTTGTCTCCTGTGAAGAAAAGCGGTAACGGGACTGACATCCTCAAAAAAAAGCCTGTTTCGTCATCTGTGTCGTCCTCGTGTCCTGGCTGGACGTGCAAGGAGTGCGACCGTCTCTTCACACAGAGAGAAGTCTTCATCGCTCATATGAAGAGAGAGCATGGGAAGGTAATGAAGTGAAGAAACCTAGTGTTACATCTAGCTAATAAAATTACAGACAAAAATATACTAATATGTCGTGCCAGAAGGGTATGAACCTAGCAAGTCCTGTATTTTTTTAAATTGCGATTTGTTTTTGTTTTTTAAGTTAACTGACAGTAGCTATTGTCATAGCAAGATGAAATACTATGTAAGTAATTCAACACTCTGTAACATGCTGTTATAGGAAAATAATCAACGTCTATACGAGTTACTATTACCAACAAGAAGTGTTTTATTCCTCTTTTAACACAGCAATTTTCCAACAATTACAATGTTTATCCATTTATAGTTACATTAATGTTGTGGAACACATTTCTCCTTACAGAAAACTTTACCATATATCCTATACACTGATTTATTTTATTTTTTTGTAATTGCCTCACATCACCGCTTACATTTTATTAAGGTGAAAAATTGCAACTAATAGCGGCCTGTACGGAGTGCTGTGTGTAATTTGCGGCAATCAGAAATCAACGATGACAAGAGGGAACGGTTCCATACAATTCTTCCCACTAAAGGTGGAGTTAAGTGGACTCTACTCCATGCAGAAATAATGGCTCATAAATGACTGGTTTAGGCAGAATCGGCATGAGGAGGATAATATTAGCCCTCTAAAGGGAAATAACAGACTTTGCCTCAGGGGTTAGACGAGTCATGACGTGCGCGCTGATGAGTTTAAAACGCACAACGAGGTGATTACGGCGCCGGCGCGGTCCGGTCGAGGGCCGAACAGCGGGGAAGATTTATTGTTGACACGAAAACAAATTCACAAGTGTTTTTATAAGCCGTACGTAGGCAAATGATTAAAGTCATACCCGCTGTGAACATTAACGAGACGTATTATTCGAACGTTTTGTACGTTTGAGCCTTTTGAGCACGACAAATACAGCGGAGTGTTTCAAATGCTTCTGTCTTTTTCTCTTTTTCTGTCTCTCTGCAGCAACTGAAGAAGCATCCATGCCGTCAGTGTGACAAGTCGTTTAGCTCATCGCACAGTCTCTGCAGACATAATCGGATCAAACATAAAGGCGTTCGGAAAGTTTACTCCTGTCCGTGAGTCTCGCCGAGTCCGCCTGTTGCTAGTCTGTGTGAATAAAATGACTTTTAGCGAAATTAGGATGACATTTTTTTTCATCAATTCCTATTTTCAGGATGGAAAATAAGTGATTTTACACACACACACGTATATATATATATATATATATATATATATATATATATATATATATATATATATATATATATATATATATAGCACTTTTTTTCATCCAGAAGCCAAAAGCTCACAGTGCTTTACCTGTATTTAAAAGAGAGATGAATGATGAAATGGTTCTAAATCTATGAAAATTTCATTGAATTGAACAATTGAAAAAATTAATGTTCTAAAGACGTTTAAAATTCCTCATTTTTATTTTGTACTGACTCAAACTTCCAGCATTTATGAGTTTGCAGGTTTAAAGTTCACCTAAATGAATTAGCCAGCTTCACCACTTTTCATTTACCGGAGTAAAGTAACCCCTTTTCTCACTTTTATTTAGATTTGGTCTGAGCAGTTTTTTGTAGAAAAAAACTGCCATTACAAAGATTTTAATCAGTGTTTTTCCATTTTTCTTTAATTGGGGATTTAAAAAGTGGTTTTGCAGAAAACAAACCATAAAACGAACCGCATAGCTGTGATGTCGTTTTGTAAAAAAACACTTCACAAAACAGAGGGTTCTGCACCGATTTCTTCCCCTAGTTACTGTCCTGACTCCACACGCACTTTCAGCAAGAGGCTGCTGTTGGAGAAACACATCCAGCTGATGCACGGCATTAAGGAAGCAGAGAGAAAGTCAGTGGTGGAGTCCAGCAGCACAGAGGAATCCACTGTTAAAGACCAGGTGATTTTTACTAGCTGTATGGAACAAGATACTTTAAACCTATGTCTCCATCATTACCTTCCCTTTATGACTTATTATACAAGTGTGTATTAGGAATGAATAGCAGGATATTTCCTAAACAACTCCCACCTTATTTAAAAATAAATAAATAAATAAATAACAACCTGTTTGTAACGTTTATAAAAGTTTCAAAGTTTAGATTCAGAGTTTTGTTATGTGCAGATTTGAAACATTTAGACTTCAAATTGTGGAATTTGAATAGGAGCCCTAATGTTCTTGTTTGTGTGAGCAGGTACGCAGTCCCAAACGAAAGCTCAACTCTGACGGCGAGGACGCCGAAGAAGAGGAAGAGGAGGAAGAGGAGGAAGAGCGACGCGAGGGGATTCCCAGCCGGGAGCGCACAGGCTCCTCGTGCCCTCAGCCCATGAAGAAGCTCAAGGTGAGCGTGTTAAAGACTCACAGGTGCGCCGTGTGCAGCTTCTCCACCACCGAGCTGGCGCTTTTCCAGAAGCATCTCCCGTCGCACAAGACGGACGGCTCGTCGCACCAGTGCTCCGAGTGCGGTCTGTGCTACACGTCTCGCCACTCGCTCGCGCGACACCTCTTCATCGTGCACAAGATGAAGGAGCCTCCGAGCGCCGAGCAGCAGGAGAACGCTCCGAACGTGCCGGACACACAGTGCAGGGTGTGCGGCAAGACGTTCGACGCCGAGCCGGCTTTAAACACGCACATGCGCACGCACGGCATGGCCTTCATCAAATCCAAGAGACTGAGCGCAGCTGAGAAGTGAGTTTTCTTTTAAGAGAAATCTGTCTCAAACACTAATATAGAATCAGGTTGAGACGGAAGCAACCTTCATATTCGTAGAGACGGAGACGTAGAGATACGGAAGCAGTAAAACGTGGAAAAACAGGAAAAATGCTGGGTTCTTCTGGAAACGTGAAAACGGGAGATGTGCGGAAAAACACGGCCTTAAACACATGAACGTACACGTGGGCAAAGACCTTGTTGTTTTTTCATTGAAATGTGAAAACGTGGGTAGAAGGTGGACCGTGGAGACGTTATACGTCTCGTTCCTGCATCTCACGTATACGCCTCACGTATATACGACTTATATATATACATACACATATATATGAGAAATGTATAAATATAAATAAGCACACTTGTGTGTTCGAGGATATGTAATATATTGAAAGTGGAATTACTTTATGTGTATTTAAATATATATGAAAAATGCATTTTGTACACTTTATGATAGATGTTTGTATGGATGTTCAATAGATCTTTTATACGGCAGGAGTTTTATTTTCTATCAGACCCGTCTCATCGTCATGTTCTCGAGCAAGCCGAACGTGTCGAAACCTAGTCGTCTTCGCCAGGTCCCAAACCTGTTCGCTTGGCTTAAGCTGGAATTCATTTACCAGCTCATTTACTAAACTGTTCGTTCAGATTTGAAAGCCGTTTTAGACAGAATTGTACCGCAAATGTATTCACTAAGCAAAGACATGTTTGGTGTCTGCAAACCTCATGTGGAAGTCAGCACGTGCACCTGAGACACCGTTTCACTTTTCATAAAACATCAGAATAAGTCTGGATTATCATCCAAAGCGCTTCCGATGCACGATTCAGCATTCAGAATGTTCGCCACGCCCCCTGCTCGGGTCTGACACCCGTGTGGAGCGATGCCGAGCTAGATTCGGCGACTCAAGTCCAAAGGTTACATCAATATTCATGCGAAGAAAGTTCATGAAATCGTGATGTGCGTGTGGGGTGATTTTATCGCACTTTTAATGTGCGATTTTTTTATTTGTCAGAGTAATAAAACAATGCCTCTGTGTTCATTCAAAGCAAAACACGCCCACAGTTTGAAGGATAAGTGGACCAAGCACTCGTCTGCTACGCCTGCAGAGAAGTTCATTCATAATTGTATCCAATAAAATTGGTGATTGGTCTCCAATTAACATGCATCTCCTCCGGTATTTATGTACATCTTAAATATTGTCCTCAAAGGGTGTTCCATAGTGTTTTTGAGTGTATGTACATCCAAAACACAGAATCAGGTAACTGGTAACTCAGGTAACTCTTGCGAACTTTCGTAAAGTTACGTCTGAGGTATGAATACGGCTGTGTGTAATTATTTTAGTATTAAATCCTCACTGCGTACTTAACGCAACTCTGAATACTCTGAATGCAGCAACCTTCAGACACTAAACATGTCTCGTCAGATACAGAAACTACATTTCTCTTTTTTTCTAATCCGTTTCTTTAGACCAAACTGTTTACTCTATTTTGTCATCCCTATTTGTTTCCATGATCTTTTTTTAGATATTTTTTTGAATGATTATTAAAACACTACAGATAACAGATATTCTAGCACTTTCAGCCACTGCCAGAGGACCACATCAAACCCATATGTCTCAGCATTCGTCTTTGCTTAATTTTCTGAAAGTTCCTTACTGAATTAGATTTCATATCAGAGCTTTGTTTCTGCGTTCATATCAAGCAGCACCATGCTGTTTTTTTTAATTACTTTTTATTTCCTTTAGTCTTCATTTTTATTGTTTCACCAGGAACTGCTGAAATACACACAGGGCAAAATACTGCATTTATGGTATGTTTTAGTACTTACAGTATGTAACCCTCAAAATCCGGTTATTCTGTTCTGCCCTGCTATTCTGGCCCGTTTTTAAAATCCCCAAAGAAGAATCTGTATGAAAATATTCGCCAGATTTCCTTTCTCACTAATTCATAGCCAGGAATTTGATTTAGCTATGCTACGCCGCACACTTGACTCAACCGGTTATCCTAATTTGCTTGCTTTCAACAAAAGAATATGTCTATAACCATTAAACTGGAATGTTTTCAAAAGCCGTTAGCCGTTAGCTAAGTACGTTTTTCAACATTTTCATCCGGTGAGACGTGGGGATGTTGTATAAGCAAATAAGAACAATAAAAAAAATCTTTATTACAGTCCTACATTTGTTCAGAATTTCCACACAGGACACAGGATGGATGTATTTATGTGTGTGTTGTTTTTAAAAAAAAAATTTTTGGATAAATGAAGTTTTGTGAGAACGCATTTGTTTGTGCATGAGAGAAGCTGTTCTACGATGGTCGTTTCTTAGGCTGTCTTGCTGCTGTTCCATAGACTTGTCCGATGTTTGTGTAAAAAAAAAAACCCCACAAAAATAGTTATTGTCAATAAACAATACAGAAAAGAAACCTGAACACAGATGTACAGTGGGTTTTTATTCAGCTGGCTTCATCAAGCGTTTAGTAAATACCAAAGATTGCTATGTATGATTGCATGCACGTTGTAAAGTGCTGAGGTACCAGGTATCTTTATTGACTTTATCGAGCATAAACAAAGCTACTAGTTTTAACTATGAATTATTTTCATACCAAGTAACAGTCATTATGTTATAAACCTGAGCTGCTAATCAAACTCTGAAAAATAGAGATGAATAAGGAAGTTTTATTGTTGGCCACAGATGTAAAATAAACATATAAACAGAACAGAAAATGTTATAGCATGTAGATGTGTGAAAATAATCAGGCAGATCAAGTGGAGATGGAGGAAGCAGATTCGGTAATGATGCGGATGTGAGATAGAGCAGATCGGGTAACAACAATGACACGGATGAAAGGTTTGGTTATAACAGTCTCACAGAGGATGCAGATCGGGTAACAACAATGACACAGATAGGAGGTTTTGTTGGGACAGTTACACAGGAAATGCCGATAGGGTAATAATAATGACACGGATGACAGGTTTGGTTATGACAATCTCACAGGCTATGCAGATCGGGTAACAATAATAGCATGGATGCAAGGTTTGGTTATAACAGTCCCACACGGGATGCAGATCAGGTAACAAAAGAGAAATGGATGGAGGAATTAATATATATATATATATATGTCTGTGTGTGTGTGTGTGTGTGTGTGTGTGTATAAATCAGATAGTGGTTAGTGGAAGGAATTTATTCAACACTACTAAGTGTAGCACAAAATAAGTTTCAGGCTTCAGCCTGAATACACCTGGCATGAAAACACACCAGTGTGTAACCAAAGCACTGACCTTTGTGTGCGTAAAACCTCGATTTGCACGCAGGACTTAAAGAGGCCAGTAATATCTCCATCCTTCTGTAAACATGTCTCCTGTCCGTGTTATTTAAACGTGGTCCATCATAGCTGGCCTGAGAATGCAAAGATGCTACAGGTGAGAAAGACCACTATCCTCTCAACCCTCTGCTTCTTCTTCTGCTCCTGTGCAGCTGTGTGTGGACTCAACATCAGCGCGAAATGTGCTCAGGATGCTGCGATGTTTCTCACAGAACTGAAGAAAAGTCAGCCTGACCAATACGCAGTGCTGAGTAAGTCATGGACTATATAGATCCATAATCTATTATAATTATATTAATTAATAAACTAATAATCACTAATGATTATTACATTACAGAAGAACATGGACCTTGGACCTTATTAGCACTTATTGACCTTTTTTTCTTTCTTAAAAAAACAAACAATATATGTATTAGGTTTCTGAGTAGTAAATTATACTACAGTATAGGAGGAAATACACAATTACACACATTTATATCATACTTCTAATTCTAAACTTATTATCAAACAATTATACGTCTATTTCTAGACGTTATCACAAATTTCAAGCTTCAAACTGTCCTATTCTACTGTTGTTCTAGAAATAAATGCTTGTAATAAAAGTTTAAAATGGGAGGTGTGATGAAGCAGAGTTACTCTTGCCAATGCAATGTTGATCATTTTGTTCCCTTTAACAGCACAACCCTAAGCCTTTCTACACCATTATGGATTTTTATCCATTTACAGTTACATTTAATTTTGTAGGATGTTAGAACAAGTTATCCCTTACATTATAGCAGCTATAAAACAGAGCTGTGGCACAACAGAAAAAGACTGTTTAAGGCTCAGAATGAGTAAACGTGTCTAGAAATAGGATTAGTAATCTTATATATATTTTAAGAAGAATCCTTTACAGAGAAATATTAGATAAATTTGGATATATTCAAGGTTTTTTTTTTTCAGCATAGAAACTGTTAAACAAAATAAAACAAGTGTGCGGAAGGTATTAATGTAGTGTAAAAAACAATAATCTGTACATACTAACGTTTATAAGATTAACATTCTAGTACACAATCTTTTAACTCAATCTCATTATTTAACTGACTTTATTTAAATATAGAATATTCAATAGAGCAGAATATTTGTCAATTTTACACTATATAATATATCATCATGTAGTTATTTTGTGTAACTTCTTATATCTATTATAACAGAGTAATAATACTGACCTGTTTTGTGGATGTAACTGTAAATGAATAAAAATGTCATTCTTTAATAAATAAAACGTTGTAATCATTAGCATTTTGCTGTGGTGTAAGAGCAGTAAAACACTTGCGGACGTGCTGTTGTAGGAAAATAATCAGTAACTCCGCTTCATCGCTCCACTCTGTTGACTATTTTCCTACAACAGCATGACACACAGTGTTTTATTCCTTACATAAACTACTAATAACAGTAAACTAAACTATAATTAATCATTCTTACTACTTACGGCTTACCGAATAGTTATGGATTTACGATATTTTAAAAGCGTAATCAATTATTTCAATGTATATTGTGCTGGTAAGTAAACAAATCGGTCAGTAAATCATCTCCTGTGTGGTTTGATGAGTGTATGATGCGTTCGGGAAGATGGGCAGTGATGTCAAAGGCGGAAACGTGAACCGGGTCGGCTCTCTGCAGGAGTGTTTGTCTGTTGAAGGCCCTGGATTTGGAGGACAATACTGCCAGGTCTTCCTCAAACAGGTACCTGGCCTCTTAAACGTGGGGAAAACATTACGTATTCAAATATTTTCATAGGATTTGTATAAAATTATCATTAAAGCCAAGGCATTATTGGTGCCTGAAGCCAAAGAAGAAAATATATGTCGTACACCACGGTTGTGAGCAACGAACACAATTTTGTTTTTATTTTTAATACAGACTTTTTTTTGTGCTTTTATGAAGCCGTTTATGTGCAAACGGTATTATTGGGCCTGGTTATACAGTGCGTTTCCGGTAATTGTTAGCTATGAAAGCTTCATACCTCCAGTGCGAAACTAACGAAGCAAACTTCAGACACGTTATGGTGAAATTTTCTGTAAGGAGATGTTTATTTAACGTTTATGTTAGGAGTCTCCAGTGTCACTGCGTTGTAACAGTCAGACGTGAAGCTGTAACTTTTTAGAGGCGTTTACATGGGAAATTGTGTCGAATTGCTGTATGTTTAATTGTTAATTAATTTTATTTTTACCTTGATGATAATACAGTGTTGGTGTTGTCATGTAGGGGGCGCTGGACTATTTTGTAGGTATTTGTGTGCCTGATTCCTGCGATGAAGCAGACGTGAGCACGCTTATTGTCTACGGTGAGATATTTACTTGAACCGGAACCGATTTTGAGTGCAATAAAAGAGAAAATACACAACATAGAGCAATCAGTGTCCATCAGTCGATCCCTTTATAACGGGACATTCTGTGTGTTCGTTGTTGTTGCCTAGCTGATATAATTCTTCTTTTTTTTTACGTTCTCTGTTGTTGGTATTGAATAACAACACTGTTATGGATTTATATGAGTGAAGAAGTCTTGTTGAGACGTGATTGTATGCTTTGTTAGGCTAATATACTGTAGTACTAGTTTGCTAGAACTAATGACGCCTCACCAGATGTTCCGTGAACTGTAATTTGTTTTGGAAACTTAAAAGAAGATATTAGGAAAATTAAGGGAAAATGGCAAAAACTTTGTTTCTAAAATTCTAGTTTTGTTAGATTTATTGCCAGAACGTATTAACAGAATTAACACTGATTTATGTTTGTGTTTGTGTTTGTAGAAGATTTTCTACAGGGTCAAACCCCCTTCATTACTTCTGTACCGGATCTGTTCATATCAGAACCCACATTGGGAATTTTTATGACTCATTGTATCAGAAACAACATTACACCTGATCTGTCTGCTGTAGTGTGTCTGTAAGTAACACACACACACACATTTATGTTCATTTTTTACAATATACTATTTGAGGTTAATATTGAGGACTATTCTGTTAAAAAATAAATTGTACACAATGTCCTCTTACAATTAAGTCAACCAGCTAATCAGCATTGATGCTGTGTGTCTAATATAGCTTTTCTCAAAATTAATGGCCAAACCTTCATAAACATGCTTCCAATGACCTTATTTGAAGGCTCAGTTATGTAATTATTAAATAAACTTTGTTATTACTGGACTTTTGTGTGTGTACATCAAACCGCACAAAGGAAACTAGGGATTCTAAGTATCCAAGATGGCCGCCACTACAATGTCCCAGCATTTGGCTGCATGGTGAAGTGTCCTAAACCACATGGACTAGAGTTGGATTAAAGGAGGGCATTGCATAAATAATATTTTTCATGTTTTGCTCTCAGGTGTGTGTGTATCACGATGATGGCTCTGCCTCTTGTGGTGACCATCTATGTAGCTGTGGTCCAGTGGAATAAAAAAAAAGAAGCGCAGTCAAACGTTGACGCCGCAAACTACGGAGCGATTCTGGCCAACAGTTCAGCCAATCAGAGCAAAGAATGCATTTTACTCCAAAACACACAAGTGCAGGAGTGCGACAAAGAGGGGGAGCAGGAGGGTCAAGACACAGGCAAGTACACACACACACACACAAAAGTCCACATTTCCATATATGGATTTGATGACTCCCACATGGCACCCACATTTCCATATATAGACTTAATGATTTCCATTTATGGACTCAGTGGTGACAACATTTCCATATAGGGCCTTGATGACCCCCAAATTTCCGTATATACAGTAGACTTGATGATGCCCACATTTCCATATGTGTAGACTCATTAACACCCACATGGTGCCCACATTTCCATATGTGTACTTGATGATGCCCACATTTCCATATATGGACTCAGTGACACTGACATTTCCATATATGGATTCAGTGACACCGACATTTCTATATATGGACTCAATGACGTCCATAGTTCAATAAATTGACTTGATGACACCCACATTTCCATAAATGGACTCAATGAAACTGACATTTCCATGTATGGAATCAGTGACACCCACATGACCAAATATGGACTCACTGATGCTCACATGGTGCCCACATTTCCATAAATGGACTCAGTGACAGCTACGAGGTACCCATATATCCATATATGAACTTGATGCATACATTTCCATATATAAAATCGATGTCTCTCCCATTTCCATATATGGACACAATGATGCTAACATTTGAGTGCCCCCCCACGACCACCACCATCACCATTTCAATATGTGGAATTATTGGTGAAAATTAAGCCAGAGTCATTTCTTCTCTGTGTCTCATGTGTCTGTCTCGCAGGCCGTGTGATGTCGTTCCTGCATTCGCTTTCCGTCCGGTTCAGTGGTGTGTGTTTCGGTGACGGTGTGGGTGACGGTGTGTGTTCCAGAAGCAGTTATCCATGTCTCAATGGTGTTCGCATTTTCAGCCTCTTCTGGATCATCTGTGGACATACGGTGCAGCTCAGCTCTTGGAGCGGCCTCGGTCTGAACCACACACACACATACAGAGAGAGAGAGAGAGAGAGAGAGAGAGAGAGAGACTGAGAGAGAAAGAACCATACACAGTACAGTGAGACAGGAATGAGAATGAAAGACGGAAATGAGAATAAGATGAAATGATGAAAGAAGCAAAATCAGAAAAAAGCCAGAAACCTGTAAACAAAAACCACAATCTCTTATTTCTAAAGCAACCATTAGACATTTAAGCTGCAGCTCAAACCGCTTGTATATGTGCAGATAGATAGATGTGTGTTTACACACTTATCCTCTACATTGAAGATGTTGGAAAACTTCGGACTGTTACAAAGAACTATCACTGGAGGCTCCTTCCACGAATATTAAATAAACAAATTTTTCCTTACAGAAAATTTATCAATAATTACATGTGTGATTTAATCCAATTATGTGGAGCGTCTGCCATACGAGTCCCCGTGAATGAGCTAACCTGTGACGATAACCTATTAGAACGAGCACATTAATATAAAGCTGTGATTTGCAGCTGCGATACTGTCAGAGCCGCTGTTATAGAGAATTAATCAACACCTTCTGACCAATTAGATCGGAGAATTCAACAGCGTCGTGTTAAGTGTTGTGAGTTGTGTATTTTAGATAACAGAAAGCGATGGAGAGTGGCCGTGGAGAGCAATCCTCTGTATGTGGTGGCCTTTAGTGGACCGGTTTATCTTGCTGTCGATACTTTTTTATTACTCAGGTAAGAAAACCAGATGTAAAAAATGCCATCTCACTCTTACAGTACTGAAGTAAATTCTGGCAGTGTCAGTGCTTTTACACTGATTTATTACAGGAACGCTCCTAATGCGTGTGTTTGTATATTATTCCAGTGGACTCCTGAGTGCCAAATCTTTTCTTGGCTGCATCCAGAGATCAGAGGACAAGCCGAACCTCCGACTGATCGCTCATTTCCTGTTCAGGAGATTCAGGAGGTTCGGAATATTAAAAGACTTCCTGTGTTATAAAAAAAAAAAAAAAGAAAGAAAGAAAAAAGAATCATAATTACTTATTTATTTACTTACCATTTTAATAAACTTTATTTTATAATAAAATTTTATTTGCAAGGTTAAATGGTAACACTACATGTTTGTATTAATATATTGTATAAATTGTATTTGACATTATTTATATTTATTGTGTATTTATTTAGAATGTTAATCTATTATATTATGCTCCATGCTAGCTCTTCAAAAATATGAATTAATTAATTCATTTGTTTATTTTATCATTATAGCTCAGGATGTAAAAAAAAAAAAAAGTAATTATCATAATTTTTCAATGTTAAATACACTACTACTACTGCTACTGCTGCTACTACTAATAATAATAATTGTACATTTTTTGTAGTTAAAAAAATTATTTACTTACAACAAAATAACAAACAAAACGTTGTTTGAAAATTCAGTTCACCCTGTACTATATTGAAAACACATTATTTGATGTTTTAATCAAATCAAATCAAATCACACACACACACACACACACACACACACACACACACACACACACACACACACACACAGATTGGGAATAGGGAATATATATTTGAGTAAATACCTAATTTTTTTTTCTATGTTCACTCCTTGGTGTGTGTGTGTGTGTGTGTGTACGTGTGTGTGTGTGTGTGTGTGTTCAGGATCCAGCCGCTGCACCTCTTCATCGTGTGTGCGATCGTCACACTCTTCTCATTTCTCCGTAATGGTCCATTCTGGTTCACAGCTGAAGACCAAATAGTGAACTGTAAGGCGTTCTGGTGGTCCAACCTGCTGCTCATCAACAACCTGTTCACCATCACACACACGGTACGACCCTGCCCGCATCACACACACACATACACATACCCTTGACTTTCACACACACTGTCTGAATGTGTTTTAATGTAAAATGAACATTGTATATTAATATAAGGATTATACACACTTACACACACACACACACACTATAAATACAGTATGTAGGAATAATATACAGTATATACAGTATAATATATCAGTGTAAAACGCTCGTTCTTCTTTATTTGAAGTGTGCGCCGTGGACCTGGTACCTCTCAGTCGATTTCCAGTTCTATGCAGCGACACCATTCCTCATTTGTCTCTACATGCTGTGAGTTTGCTATTCTAAAACACACCATTCTTAATCTGTAATGTTTATAACTCTAAGATTATACTCAGGGATGCATCGGTACTGATACCTGTATCCCGGTATCGGGTATCACACTGAAACTGTCTTCATTTATTCATACTCGTAAAACCAAAGCTACTTCAAAGTAAAGATGACAGATGACATGAACAGTTGAAGTTGGTTAAGACACTGGACTTCTAACCAGAAGGTCATGAGTTCAAATCCCAGCACCACCAAGCTGCCACTGCTGGACCCTTGAGCAAGGCCCTTAACTCTCAACTGCTCAGATGTATAAATGAGATATATATAAGTCGCTCTGGATAAGGGCATCTGCCAATTGCCGTAAATGTAAATGTAATGTAATGTACAATATTAAAAAGTGATTAAGCATAGCAGCAAAAAATGCTTAAGAGAGGCAACATGTCTACAGATGACGCTAAGTGAGTGAAAATAACAGCGCTTACCCAGTGTGTTGTTCTTGAGGATCTGTCCATCATTGACGTTGAGGAACTCCGATGCAGTGAATAGAAAAATGTGCTTCGCTTCCAGCTGTATGAACACCGCGACTCATGTTAGCTCGCTAATGTACTTTCAAATCTACTCACTAGTGTTATAAAGAACTAGCATTTAAACATAAACAGAGCTGAATGAAATGTACAGTGACGTCCCTGATTGATTAATAAGTAGGTTACTCATTTCAGTATAAGTTTCAATGAGTAGTGAACAAAAACGTACTTGTAGTCAGTATAGTCTTATAATCATATTTATTTATTTATTTATTTCAGGAATAAGTGTGTGTTTGTGAGTGTGGCCTTCACTCTGTTGGCAATGTCGTGCATTTCCAGTGCTTTAATCACGGCATTTCTACACTTACCCGTTCACCAACCGACAACTCTGTGAGTAAACCTCGCTATTATTCACTGAACACACTCTCACACGCTCACGCCCTCACGCCCTCATACTCTCACACCATCACACTCTCACACCGACACACTCTCACACCCTCACGCCCTCATACTCTCACACCGTCACACTCTCACACCCTCACGCCCTCATACTCTCACACCATCACACTCTCACACCGACACACTCTCACACTCTCACACTCTCACGCCCTCATACTCTCACACCGTCACACTCTCACACGACACACTCTCACACCCTCACACTCTCACACCGACACACTCTCACACTCTCACGCCCTCATACTCTCACACCATCACAATCTCACACCGACACACTCTCACACCCTCACACTCTCACGCCCTCATACTCTCACACCATCACACTCTCACACCGACACACTCTCACACTCTCACACCCTCATACTCTCACACCATCACACTCTCACACTCTCACACCCTCACGCCCTCATACTCTCACACTGTCACACTCTCACACTCTCACACCCTCACACCCTCATACTCTCACACCGTCACACTCTCACACTCTCACACCCTCACGCCCTCATACTCTCACACTGTCACACTCTCACACTCTCACACCCTCACGCCCTCATACTCACACCGTCACACTCTCACACCGACACACTCTCACACTCTCACACTCTCACACCGTCACGCTCTCATGCCTTCACACTCTCACACCGTCACGCTCTCACACCGTCACACACTCTCACACCCTTACATTCTCACACCGTCACACTCTTACACCCTCACACTCCCACACTGTCACCCTCACGCCATCACGCCCTCACACCCTCACCTCTCACATTCTCACACCCTCACACTCTCACACGTCACACCCTCACACCCTCACACTCTCTAAATGTCACGCCCTCACCTCTCACATTCTCACATTCTCACACTCTCACGTCCTCACACTCTCACGCCCTCACACCCTCACAACGACATGACCTCACACCCTCACCTCTCACACTGTCACACCCTCACGCCGTCACGCCCTCACGCTCTCTTGCCCTCACGCCCTCACACTCTCACACCCTCACACCCTCACACTCTCACAACGTCACGCCCTCACGCTGTCACGCCCCCACACCGTCACACCCTAAAGCCCTCAAGCCCTCACGCTGTCACACCCTCACCTCTCACATTCTCACACCCTCACACCTTCACACCCTCACACCCTCACATTCTCACGCTCTTATGCTCTCATGCTCTCACGCTCTCACGCCCTCACGCCACCACACCCTCACACCCTCACCTCTCATGCCCTCACGCTCTCACATCGTCACGCCCTCACGCTCTCACGCCCTCACACCGTCTCACCCTCACACCATCGCACCGTCACACTCTCACATCCTCACATTCTCACAACCTCACACTCTCACACCATCACACTCTCACACCATCACACTCTCACACCATCACACCCTCACACTCCCACAATGTCACACCCTCACGCCCTCACGCTCTCATGCCGCCACACCCTCACACTCTCACACCCTCACACCATCACACTCTCACACCCTCACACCATCACATTCTCACACCATCACACTCTCACAACTTCACGCCCTCACGCCCTCACGCTCTCACGCCGTCACACTCTCACACCCTCACACTCTCACACCCTCACACCCTCACCTCTCACATTCTCACACTCTCACACCTCACACCCTCACACCCTCACCTCTCACACTCTCACACTCTCACACCCTCACACTCTCACACCCTCACACTCTCACAACATCATGCCCTCACACCCTCACCTTTCACACTGTCACACCCTCACACCCTCACGCCGTCACGCCCTCACGTTCTCTCGCCCTCATGCCCTCACACCCTCACACTCTCACAACGTCATGCCCTCACACCCTCACCTCTCACACTGTCACACCCTCACACCTTCACGGCGTCATGCCCCCACACTGTCATGCCCCCACGCCGTGACACCCCCACACCCTCATGCCCTCACGCCCTCAAGCCCTCACGCCGTCACACCCTCACCTCTCACACTCTCACGTCCTCACACTCTCACACCCTCACACCCTCACCTCTCACATTCTCACACTGTCACACCCTCACGCCGTCACGCCCTCACGCCCTCACGTTCTCTCGCCCTCACACCCTCACAACGACATGACCTCACACCCTCACCTCTCACACTGTCACACCCTCACGCCGTCACGCCCTCACGCTCTCTTGCCCTCACGTCCTCACACCCTCACACTCTCACAACGTCATGCCCTCACGCTGTCACGCCCCCACACCGTCACACCCTAAAGCCCTCAAGCCCTCACGCTGTCACACCCTCACCTCTCACATTCTCACACCCTCACACCTTCACACCCTCACACCCTCACATTCTCACGCTCTTATGCTCTCATGCTCTCACGCTCTCACGCCCTCACGCCACCACACCCTCACACCCTCACCTCTCATGCCCTCACGCTCTCACATCGTCACGCCCTCACGCTCTCACGCCCTCACACCGTCTCACCCTCACACCATCGCACCGTCACACTCTCACATCCTCACATTCTCACAACCTCACACTCTCACACCATCACACCATCACACTCTCACACCATCACACTCTCACACCATCACACCCTCACACTCCCACAATGTCACGCCCTCACGCTCTCACACTGTCACGCCCTCACGCTCTCATGCCGCCACACCCTCACACTCTCACACCCTCACACCATCACACTCTCACACCCTCACACCATCACACTCTCACAACATCACGCCCTCACGCCCTCACGCTCTCACGCCGTCACACCCTCACCTCTCACATTCTCACACTCTCACACCTCACACCCTCACACCCTCACCTCTCACACTCTCACACCCTCACACTCTCACAACGTCATGCCCTCACACCCTCACCTTTCACACTGTCACACCCTCACACCCTCACGCCGTCACGCCCTCACGTTCTCTCGCCCTCATGCCCGAACACCCTCACCTCTCACACTGTCACACCCTCACACCTTCACGGCGTCATGCCCCCACACTGTCACGCCCCCACGCCGTGACACCCCCACACCGTCACGCCCTCACGCCGTCACACCCTCACCTCTCACACTCTCACGTCCTCACACTCTCACACCCTCACACCCTCACCTCTCACATTCTCACACTGTCACACCCTCACGCCGTCACGCCCTCACGCCCTCACGTTCTCTCGCCCTCACGCCCTCACACCCTCACAACGACATGACCTCACACCCTCACCTCTCACACTGTCACACCCTCACGCCGTCACGCCCTCACGCTCTCTTGCCCTTACGCCCTCACACCCTCACACTCTCACACTCTCACAACGTCACGCCCTCACGCTGTCACGCCCCCACACCGTCACACCCTAAAGCCCTCAAGCCCTCACGCTGTCACACCCTCACCTCTCACATTCTCACACCCTCACACCTTCACACCCTCACACCCTCACATTCTCACGCTCTTATGCTCTCATGCTCTCACGCTCTCACGCCCTCACGCCACCACACCCTCACACCCTCACCTCTCATGCCCTCACGTTCTCACATCGTCACGCCCTCACGCTCTCACGCCCTCACACCGTCTCACCCTCACACCATCGCACCGTCACACTCTCACATCCTCACATTCTCACAACCTCACACTCTCACACCATCACACCATCACACTCTCACACCATCACACTCTCACACCATCACACCCTCACACTCCCACACTGTCACGCCCTCACGCCCTCAAGCTCTCACACTGTCACGCCCTCATGCTCTCATGCCGCCACACCCTCACACTCTCACACCCTCACACCATCACACTCTCACACCCTCACACCATCACATTCTCACACCATCACACTCTCACAACGTCACGCCCTCACGTCCTCACGCTCTCACGCCGTCACACCCTCACACTCTCACACCCTCACACCCTCACCTCTCACATTCTCACACTCTCACACTCTCACACCCTCACACTCTCACAACGTCATGCCCTCACACCCTCACCTTTCACACTGTCACACCCTCACACTCTCACGCCGTCACGCCCTCACGTTCTCTCGCCCTCATGCCCTCACACCCTCACACTCTCACAACGTCATGCCCTCACACCCTCACCTCTCACACTGTCACACCCTCACACCTTCACGGCGTCATGCCCCCACACCGTCACGCCCCCACGCCGTGACACCCCCACACCGTCACGCCCTCACGCCCTCAAGCCCTCACGCCGTCATACCCTCACCTCTCACATTCTCACACCCTCACACCCTCACACCTTCACACCCTCACACCCTCACCTCTCACACTCTTACAACATCACACCCTCACATTCTCACGCTCTTATGCCCTCACGCTCTCACGCCCTCACACCGTCTCACCGTCACACTCTCACATCCTCACAACCTCACACTCTCACACCATCCCACCATCACACTCTCACACCATCACACCCTCACACCCTCACACTCTCACACCCTCACCCCTCACGCTCTCACGCCCTCACGCTCTCACGCCCTCACACCGTCTCACCCTCACACCGTCGCACCCTCACACTCTCACACCATCACACCATCACACTCTCACACCATCACACCCTCACACTCTCGAACCATCACACTCTCACACCATCACACTCTCACACCATCACACCATCACACTCTCACACTCTCACACCGTCACACTCTCACACTCTCACGCCTTCACACTCTCACACCCTCACACTCCCACACTGTCACCCTCCCGCCACCACGCCCTCACACCCTCACCTCTCACATTCTCACACCCTCACACTCTCACACGTCACACCCTCACACCCTCACACTCTCTAAATGTCACGCCCTCACGCTCTCACGCCATCACGCCCTCACACCCCCACCTCTCACATTCTCACATTCTCACACTCTCACGCCCTCACACTC
This sequence comes from Ictalurus furcatus, assembly GCF_023375685.1. Taxonomy (NCBI): domain Eukaryota; kingdom Metazoa; phylum Chordata; class Actinopteri; order Siluriformes; family Ictaluridae; genus Ictalurus; species Ictalurus furcatus. Next base: position 8,254,716 of record NC_071272.1, read on the forward strand.
TCACACCCTCACACCCTCACCTCTCACATTCTCACACTGTCACACCCTCACGCCGTCACGCCCTCACGCCGTCACGTTCTCTCCCCATCACGCCCTCACACCCTCACAACGTCATGACCTCACACCCTCACCTCTCACACTGTCACACCCTCACGCCGTCACGCCCTCACGCTCTCTTGCCCTCACGCCCTCACACCCTCACACTCTCACACCCTCACACCCTCACACTCTCACAACGTCACGCCCTCACGCTGTCACGCCCCCACACCGTCACACCCTAAAGCCCTCAAGCCCTCACGCTGTCACACCCTCACCTCTCACATTCTCACACCCTCACACCCTCACGCCATCACGCCCTCACACTCTCACACCCTCACAACGTCATGCCCTCACACCCTCACCTTTCACACTGTCACACCCTCACACCCTCACGCCGTCACGCCCTCACGTTCTCTCGCCCTCATGCCCTCACACCCTCACACTCTCACAACGTCATGCCCTCACACCCTCACCTCTCACACTGTCACACCCTCACACCTTCACGGCGTCATGCCCCCACACCGTCACGCCCCCACGCCGTGACACCCCCACACCGTCACGCCCTCACGCCCTCAAGCCCTCACGCCGTCACACCCTCACCTCTCACATTCTCACACCCTCACACCCTCATACCTTCACACCCTCACACCCTCACCTATCACACACTTACAACATCACACCCTCACATTCTCACGCTCTTATGCCCTCACGCTCTCACGCCCTCACACCGTCTCACCGTCACACTCTCACATCCTCACAACCTCACACTCTCACACCATCCCACCATCACACTCTCACACCCTCACACCCTCACACCCTCACACTCTCACACCCTCACCCCTCACGCTCTCATGCCCTCACGCCCTCACACCGTCTCACCCTCACACCGTCGCACCGTCACACTCTCACATCCTCACACTCTCACACCATCACACTCTCACACCATCACACCCTCACACTCTCAAACCATCACACTCTCACATCATCACACACTCACACTCTCAAACCATCACACTCTCACACCAACACACTCTCACACTCTCACACCGTCACGCTCTCACACCAACACACTCTCACACTCTCACACTCTCACACCGTCACGCTCTCATGCCTTCACACTCTCACACCGTCACGCTCTCACACCCTCACACTCTTACACCCTTACATTCTCACACCGTCACACTCTCACACCCTCACACTCCCACACTGTCACCCTCACGCCACCACACCCTCACACCCTCACCTCTCACATTCTCACACCCTCACACTCTCACACGTCACACCCTCACACCCTCACACTCTCTAAATGTCACGCCCTCACGCTCTCACGCCATCACGCCCTCACACCCTCACCTCTCACATTCTCACATTCTCACACTCTCACGTCCTCACACTCTCACACCCTCACACCCTCACCTCTCACATTCTCACACTGTCACACCCTCATGCCGTCACGCCCTCACGCCCTCACACCCTCACAACGTCATGACCTCACACCCTCACCTCTCACACTGTCACACCCTCACGCCGTCACGCCCTCACGCTCTCTTGCCCTCACGCCCTCACACCCTCACACTCTCACAACGTCACGCCCTCACGCTGTCACGCCCCCACACCGTCACACCCTAAAGCCCTCAAGCCCTCACGCTGTCACACCCTCACCTCTCACATTCTCACGCGCTTATGCTCTCATGCTCTCACGCTCTCACGCCCTCACGCCACCACACCCTCACACCCTCACCTCTCATGCCCTCACGCTCTCACATCGTCACGCCCTCACGCTCTCACGCCCTCACACCGTCTCACCCTCACACCATCGCACCGTCACACTCTCACATCCTCACATTCTCACAACCTCACACTCTCACACCATCACACCATCACACTCTCACACCATCACACCATCACACCCTCACACTCCCACACTGTCACGCCCTCACGCCCTCAAGCTCTCACACTGTCACGCCCTCACGCTCTCATGCCGCCACACCCTCACACTCTCACACCCTCACACCATCACACTCTCACACCCTCACACCATCACACTCTCACACCCTCACACCATCACATTCTCACACCATCACACTCTCACAACGTCACGCCCTCACGCTCTCACGCCGTCATACCCTCACACCCTCACACTCTCACACCCTCACACCCTCACCTCTCACATTCGCACACTCTCACAACGTCATGCCCTCACACCCTCACCTTTCACACTGTCACACCCTCACACCCTCATGCCATCACGCCCTCACACTCTCACACCCTCACACTCTCACAACGTCATGCCCTCACACCCTCACCTTTCACACTGTCACACCCTCACACCCTCACGCCGTCACGCCCTCACGTTCTCTCGCCCTCATGCCCTCACACCCTCACACTCTCACAACGTCATGCCCTCACACCCTCACCTCTCACACTGTCACACCCTCACACCTTCACGGCATCATGCCCCCACACCGTCATGCCCCCACGCCGTGACACCCCCACACCGTCACGCCCTCACGCCCTCAAGCCCTCACGCCGTCACACCCTTACCTCTCACATTCTCACACCCTCACACCCTCACACCTTCACACCCTCACACCCTCACCTCTCACACTCTTACAACATCACACCCTCACACTCTCACGCTCTTATGCTCTCACGCTCTCACGCCCTCACACCGTCTCACTGTCACACTCTCACATCCTCACAACCTCACACTCTCACACCATCCCACCATCACACTCTCACACCATCACACCTTCACACCCTCACACCCTCACCTCTCACACTCTTACAACATCACACCCTCACATTCTCACGCTCTTATGCTCTCACGCTCTCACGCCCTCACACCGTCTCACTGTCACACTCTCACATCCTCACAACCTCACACTCTCACACCATCCCACCATCACACTCTCACACCATCACACCCTCACACCCTCACACCCTCACCCCTCACGCTCTCACGCCCTCACGCTCTCACGCCCTCACATCGTCTCACCCTCACACCGTCGCACCGTCACACTCTCACATCCTCACACTCTCACACCATCACACCCTCACACTCTCACACCATCACACTCTCACACTCTCAAACCATCACAATCTCACACCCTCACACTCTCACACTCTCACACCCTCACACTCTCACACTCTCACACCCTCACATTCTCACAACCTCACACTCTCACACCGTCACACCCTCACAGTCTCACACCATCACACTCTCACACCCTCACCTCTCACACCCTCACACCCTCACACTCTCACACCGTCCCACCCTCACACCCTCACACCCTCAAACTGTCCCACCCTCACACCCTCACACCCTCACATTCTCACAGCTTCACACTCTCACACCGTCACACCCTCACAGTCTCACACCCTCACCTCTCACACCCTCACACCCACACACTCTCACACCCTCACACCCTCACACTCTCACACCCTCACACCCTCACACTCTCACACCCTCACACCCTCACACTCTTACACCCTCACACCCACACACTCTCACACCCTCACACCCACACACTCTCACACCCTCACACCCTCACACTCTCACACCCTCACACCCTCACAACCTCACACTCTTACACCGTCACACCCTCACACTCTCACACCCTCACAACCTCACACCCTCACACTCTCACACCCTCACAACCTCACACTCTCACACCGTCACAACCTCACACTCTCACACCGTCACACCCTCACACTCTCACACCATCACACTCTCACACCCTCACCTCTCATACCCTCACACCCTCACACCGTCACACCCTCAAACCGTCCCACCATCACACCCTCACACCCTCACACTCTCACATTGTCACACCCTCACACTCTCACACTCATTATTTTACGGCACATGTAGACCCAATGTACTTACTTTCATGCAAAATTCTCTAACATTCATTTTGTGTAAATGTGAACCAGAGATGCCCCTCCACTAATATTGGCACCCTTGGTAAATATGAGCAAAGAAAGCTATGAAAAATTGTCTTTATTGTTTAACCTTTTGATCTTTTGTTCAAAATAATTCAGTATTATATATGTTTATATGATATATAATTAATAATAATAAAAGGATTTTCAAACATGCGTAATCATAGACATGGCGACGTTTTCTGTAAGGAGATTTAGCATGTACTGTACGGAAGGAGTCTCCAGTGTCAGCACTTTTTTGTAACACTCAGAGATTAAATCTGTAATTTTACATTTTCTGACATCTTCAGGACAGACAAGTTTGTGCTTCCTGGTTTCTCCATAACAAAAAGCTGCGTATTTTTTGATTTATTGATATCAAGAGACCGAATAAAGAGAGGGCTGGTGAAGGAACAAGTGTTTATAGTTGCTATAACGTAAGCGCAAACTTGTTTTGCTGATGTTCCTTAACATTGCATATCTATAACATAAATGGATATAAAGTATGTTGTTTTGTTATTTAATTAAAAAAATTAAAATGTAACACTTGGCAAACTGCTGTTTATCGCTTTCCTTGGTTTATCTTTTTCTTTTTTTCCTCCTCAGTGAATATGAAAGTTACTTTGAGTATTACTACAACAAGCCGTACACCAGATACGGTCCGTACCTGCTCGGCGTCCTCACAGGAATTTACATGGTGACCAAGAAAGAAGCTCTTATAAAGCAGAGGGTAATGTTTAAACAGCGAGTAAATCAAACAGAAAGGGATATTTTGGCGTATTTGGGATTCGATTTCTAAAAATAAAATAAAATAAAACAAAAAATAACTATGCTTAAAGAAATGTAAACATTTGCAATTAATTTCCGAAGGCTCATAAAATGAGTTGAGTTGAATATATATAATATATAAATTATAAATAATTTATTAATATTTATTAATTTATAATTATATAAATGATGTGGTGTCCTGCGATGGACTGGCACCCTGTCCAGGGTATACCCCACCTTGTGCCCGATGCTCCCTGGGATAGGCTCCAGGTTCCCCCGCGACCCTGAAGAAGGAGTAAGCGGTAGAAGATGTATGGATGGATGGATGGATGGATGGATAAATGATGTGTTTGTGTGTTTTCAATTGAGTCAATTCTCAAAAATTCTCAATTCTCAAAAATATAAGATTTTCAATAACTGCCATGTACTATAGATACAGATACTCAGATATCCAGATCTGCTTAAATTCTTTTTAATATCTATATATTTTCTTTTATTTATCAGCGATATATTTAACCACGTTACTTCGTCAAGTCCATCATGGACAGCTCCATCCAGATCACCAGAGGGCAGCCTCTCTCACTCACAGTTTTGAATGTCTTCTTCTCTTGTCTGTAATCACTGCCTGTGTTTGTGTACACCTTTTTTGTGTTCCTCTGATTAGTTATACTATATAAGCTCTGTGTTTTACCCCTCATTACTTGCTGATAATTCTTGATAGTGTTGTGTTTGTGGTGTGATTGTGAGAAGTGGCTAGTTCTGTTGATGCTTTGTTTATTTCTCTACTATAGCTAGATTTATTAGTGTTTCTTTTAATAAGGAAAGTCTACGCTACACCCTGGATTCGTGACATAATATGAATAAATAAAGTAAAAAAAATATAGCGAGTATAAAATATAAAGTAAATGTTCTGCACTTTTAAACGGTACATAATATGTTTATTTGATCATACTTGTGTTGCTAATATTAATTACATTTTCAAAGGTCATTTCAATTGAACAGATTTATTGATTGGGAAAATATTTTACTTTTTCCTCAGCGGCAGGCGGCTGCTGGTTGGCTCATCTCACTGTCTGTCATGGCCGTGATAGTGGGATCCGCTTACATGCTGAGGGGTCAGGGGTCACCGGGTCATGCTGTGTATCAGGGGCTCCATCGCTCGTTGTGGGCTCTCACCGTGGCCTGGCTCATCCTTGCCTGTGAGGAGGGATATGGAGGTGCTAGCAAAAAAGAAAATGTAGTTCAGATGTAGTGGATCAGACGATACATGAGTGGTGTACGAATATAATGGAACCATAGCTACCAGTTTAATCGTCACACCTTTGTCTCCAAACAGTTTGTTCAGTAAACCTTCAATCTGTGTGTATATATGTGTATATGGTTGTGTATATATATGTGTGTGTGTGTGTGTGTATGTGTGTGTGTGTGTTGTGTGCAGGCTTTGTGAATAGGTTCTTGTCCATGCGTGTGTGGGTTCCTCTGTCCAACATCAGCTTTGCTTGCTACCTTGTTCACCCTCTTCTCATTTTACTCTACAACTCCAAACAGGAAACTCTCATCCACTACACAGACCTCAACTTCGTAAGTGTCCATGATGCAATCTCTGCAAATCAAGAATCAATTACACAAATAATAAATCAAAACAAAGGCTTTAACACAGCACAGAACATTCACACAGACTCCACACGTGAATTTTATGCTTGTGGTTTTTAGACACTTTAACGTTAACGTTTTTCAACATGATTCACAATCATGAGTTATTTTCTTACGTAATATTTAAGCGATTTGTTTATTTTTCCACATGTAATTTTTCCACAATTTATTTTTACCTGTAAATTGTTTTTTTTCTCAGAATTTGTTAGTTTTTTACGTGTGATTCCCCCCAATTTATTCATATTCACGTATGTAGGTGCAAGCGCTTTCAGGTGTCATCACAATATATACAAACACATGTGAAATGTATTGGACTAATAACCACCTGAGGCTTCAGATTAGTATCTGATCTTCTCTGAAAGGAACCTCTCATGGACATAACTTGTGAAAAGTGTTGTGGACATGAATTAAACTGTCTCTCTCTCTCTCTCTCTCTCTCTCTCTCTCTCTCTCTCTCTCTCTCTAGTTGTATCTGTTCCTCGCTCACTCGGCCCTTACTGTGGTTCTAGGTTGGGTTCTCACTGTGCTGATTGAGAAGCCCTATCAGCTCCTGAGCTCATCTAAAGCATAAACACAACATAAAAAGTGTCTTTTTAGTAGTTAGTATTCAGTTTGGTTTGGTATTTATTTTGTTTATTCAATTTAAAATTTCTTTTAATTTAATTTTTTTTATTTTACCTGATGAAGATTAACCCAAAATGTGACTTTAGTACATTATAATAATATAATACAATCCTATACATACATGCGTACATTGTACATGGCAATAACGCAGAATTAATTTCATGAACTGGTGTGGGGTTTTTATTTACTACAGTTACATTACTGTACATATTAGTTATTATTGATTATAACCAAGTATTATATAACAAAATTATTACAATAATAATGTAATTATAATAAGGATGTGGGCAACAAGTTTTTTTGTTTTTTTTTGAAGACGGTTTATATAACAAAGCATATAAATTATTTACAGATACAAAAGTGGCAACCAGTTCAATCTAAATATAATTTGGGGAAAATAAATGAAATAAAAACAGTTTATAATGAAAAGTATTTTACAGTAGACAGTCATATAGAGACAGATGAGTAAACCTAAACAGGTCATGCATTTAATAGTGAATGGTTTTTTGTTGTTGTTTTTTTCCCAGGCACAACACAGATCAAATGCTAAAAAAATTAGATTTCGTGTTATCAAAAACACGTGAGCACATTTGGATCAAACCTAATTTAAAGTAACACCAGATAATGTTCTACTGAAATAAACTCAGGTTGTTGTGAGACAGCGTCCTCTTGTGGACGTTTTGGGGAAATTTGTAGATGATTCTGTATTGATTAAGGAACAAGAAGAATAATTTACCAATAAAAATCATCACAGCTGGATACTTGGGTCAGGAATAGCTCTACATAGACAATTAAATAGATGTATAATGTTTAACATTTAATGTGATATACAGTATCTCACAAAAGTGAGTACACCCCTCACATTTTTGTAAATATTTGATTATACCTTTTCATGTGACAACACTGAAGAAATGACACTTTGCTACAATGTAAAGTAGTGAGTGTACAGCTTGTATAACAGTGTAAATTTGCTGTCCCCTCAAAATAACTCAACACACAGCCATTAATGTCTAAACCGCTGGCAACAAAAGTGAGTACACCCCTAAATGAAAATGTCCAAATTGGGCCCAAAGTGTCAATATTTTGTGTGGCCACCATTATTTTCCAGCACTGCCTTAACCCTCTTGGGCATGGAGTTCACCAGAGCTTCACAGGTTGCCACTGGAGTCCTCTTCCACTCCTCCATGACGACATCATGGAGCTGGTGGATGTTAGAGACCTTGTGCTCCTCCACCTTCCATTTGAGGATGCCCCACAGATGCTCAATAGGGTTTAGATCTGGAGACATGCTTGGCCAGTCCATCCCCTTCACCCTTAGCTTCTTTAGTGTGTTCGGGATCGTTATCATGCTGGAATACTGCCCTGCGGCCCAGTCTCCAAAGGGAGGGGATCATGCTCTGCTTCAGTATGTCACGGTACATGTTGGCATTCATGGTTCCCTCAATGAACTGTAGCTCCCCAGTGCCAGCAGCACTCATGCAGCCCCAGACCATGACACTCCCACCACCATGCTTGACTGTAGGCAAGACACACTTGTCTTTGTACTCCTCACCTGGTTGCCGCCACACATGCTTGACACCATCTGAACCAAATAAGTTTATCTTGGTCTCATCAGACCACAGGACATGGTTCCAGTAATCCATGTCCTTAGTCTGCTTGTCTTCAGCAAACTGTTTGTGGGCTTTCTTGTGCATCATCTTTAGAAGAGGCTTCCTTCTGGGACGACAGCCATGCAGATCAATTTGATGCAGTGTGCGGTGTATGGTCTAAGTACTGACAGGCTGACCCCCCACCCCTTCAACCTCTGCAGCAATGCTGGCAGCACTCGTACGTCTATTTCCCAAAGACCTGTGAAAATGACGCTGAGCACGTGCACTCAACTTCTTTGGTCGACCATGGCGAGGCCTGTTCTGAGTGGAACCTGTCCTGTTAAACCACTGTATGGTCTTGGCCACCGTGCTGCAGGTCAGTGTCAGGGTCTTGGCAATCTTCTTATAGCCTAGGCCATCTTTATGTAGAGCAACAATTCTTTTTTTCAGATCCTCAGAGAGTTCTTTGCCATGATGTGCCATGTTGAACTTCCAGTGACCAGTATGAGGGAGTTTGAGAGTGATGACACCAAATTTAACATACGTGCTCCCCATTCACACCTGAGACCTTGTAACACTAACAAATCACATGACACCGGAGAGGGAAAATGGCTAATTGGGCCCAATTTGGACATTTTCACTTAGGGGTGTACTCACTTTTGTTGCCAGCGGTTTAGACATTAATGGCTGTGTGTTGAGTTATTTTGAGGGGACAGCAAATTTACACTGTTATACAAGCTGTACACTCACTACTTTACATTGTAGCAAAGTGTCCTTTCTTCAGTGTTGTCACATGAAAAGTTATAATCAAATATTTGCAAAAATGTGAGGGGTGTACTCACTTTTGTAAGATACTGTACATGAAATACTAAAGCAAGGATATAAAGATAACTTTGCTGTAGGTCAATTAATTACATTTACATTATATACCTTTCTAATGTTAAATAAGATGTTCTGAAGGCTGGTTTAAAACAGCAGTGTGGAGTTAAAGTAATGGCTCTCCTTATGCTATATAATCCTCCACCTAAAACATGTTTGGTGTCCAAATTGTTGTAGAAAGCTGATGTGGGTGATGATATGCAATAATACCATAATAACTTACACTATCTGTAATAACAGAGACTAACTGCTTTACACTTTTTAAAAAAATCTAAATAAAATAAAAATAAAAGATTAAAAAACAGAAAATGAAGTTAAATTTTTCACAAAAATAAAGGTTTTATGCTTGGCTGGAAAAAAGAGATAAGACAACTGTGACAAAAGGCTGAAGAGGAAAAGACGAGATAAATAAAACACAACTGGGGAGGAAAAAAGATAAAAGTCAGAAGAAAAACGAGATTAAAAAAAGATGAGATAAAGACTGAGGAGGAAGGGGGGATAAGAGATTAAAAAAGAGAGATAAAAGTCAGAAGAAAAACATGAAAAAATGTAAAATCACTTTTAGGTCACATTTAGGATTTTCACATTACTGCACTCATTCACATTTTCTTTTGTCTGCTTTTTGGGAATTCTGGAATTTTGACAAATCAGTTTGTTTTACGTTTGTGGCCCTGAAGCCTGCAGGGGGCGCCACACGTCAGAGAATTCAACGTTCAACCCCATCGGCTCAGTACAAGCTCGAGGGCGTGCAAATAAAAACACCACACAAGATTACACTGCAGATCAGAATTTATTTATTTACTTACATTTCGGTAGCATCAACTAAATATAATCCAGAGAATAATCTGTAAGAGTTTCATTTAGAGATCTGTGCTTGACTTTCAGCATGTTTTCAAACAAAAGAAAACTAAAAGAATTTTTAAAAAATAAATAAATAAATTGTAACTCAGCAATGTAAATTTCCTGAAGGTTTCTGATCTGAGTTTCACACTGTTTGTGTCACAACACCTTTTTGTTTGTGTGAGAAATTGCACTTCTTCGACAAAATTCCACGAAGAAGTGCAATTTCTGTGAAAAAGAAAATTTGACTAAAATAGAACGATGGAAAATGACACGCTCTAGTTGACACCACACACACTCACACACATTCATTACATAATGATGGTGAATTTGCATGTGCAGAGGGAGTCAAATGAGTAGCTCGTTACAGAGATTAAACAAACTAAACCGCGACCTGTTGCTGTGATGACGAGTTTCTGTTACTCATCCAAAAGTTGATTATTTTCCATTAACAGCACGTCCCCAAGTGGTTAATTCCTCTTACACCACAACAGTTAGCCAACACTAACCATTTTCATTTTTTAAAGAACATCAAGTCACATGTTTATCCAATTATAGCCAGATATAATGTTGTTAGTTCCTGTTTTCACATACCTTAATGCAGCTAGAAATGGTCATTCCCTCACCAGCCTCTTTTTCACTCTCTCTTGAAGTTAAGGCGAAGAAGAAAACCACAAAGAAGCGTAAAATCCTCTGTCCTGAAGATGTCGGAAAACTTGACAGCTTTAACTCTGACTGTTTCAAAGTGCTGACACTGGAGACTCCTTCCATCAATGTTAATTAAATAAATATCTCTTTATGGAAAACTTCTACATATTATTATTTTTTAATCCATTTAGCAAAATTTACACATCCCTCTGAATGAGCTGTTACCATAGAAACGATAACGTAAGCTGCGCTAGTCTAATAGCTGCTGTTATAGAAAATTCAACAACACCTTTTGACCAATCACAATCCAGAATTTGACAGCGCCCTGTAGGATAAAAGCCAGTTGCTATTGGATGGAGCCTGATGAATATAGCTATAAAGGGTTAATGATTTCCAGATGTGTGAACTAAATGTTAAATCTAAAAGTCTTGATGTTCAATAGGACGGACACAGATGACGGCGATGAAGGTGTTAAAGCCGTTACAATCTTCCAAACCTTTCCAAAGAGTTCAAATCCAATCAAAAACAAGACAGTCGGTCAGTGGAGTGACTAATGTGAGGTTCCTGTGTGCTGTGTGCTGATGTTCTTAAAACAACAACAGCAGCAACAACAACAAAATGCACACACGCAGCCCTGGGATGCCCAGGCACACTCCCAAAACACAAAGTGCACATCCAGGTATTCTGTTTTCAGCTTTTTTCAGGTGTTTAGTTTGTGTTCTCCTGCATTTTAGTTGTTTGCATTATTGACTGGTTGTGTTTGGATATAAACATGAGGTTAGAGAACGATACGGGTTCAAGTTCCGCAACATGACCAAAACAACATTAGCGGTTATGGACATGACATGTGAGCTCCTATCGCCTTACGGTGTCGCATTTTCAGCACAAGGCCAGTGTCAGTGAGTGTGTGTGTGTGTGTGTGTGTGTGTGTGTGTAAGAGAGAGTAATTTACATGTATATCTCACAGATATATGGAGCTTTATCAGGTTCCAAAAACACACAAATTTCAGAAACATAAAAAAAAAATAGCTCATGTAGCCTATCTTTAGCTATATAATTAACAATAAAGACTTGAAGACAACAAAGTAAAATATTTGTTATTTTGGTGTGTGTGTCTGTGTGTATATGTGTGTGTGTATGTGTGTATATATATATATATATATATATATATATATATATATATATATATATATATATATATTACTGGTGTGTCATGTAGAATTTATTAAATAAATTATTAAATTATAAACATCCTACTAAATGCTGATGATCAACTGATCTCAAAGTTCACTGCTTTATAAACATCAGCAATTAACCACCAAAAACATTAATTAAAACTGTAGTGCATATAAAGTGATCCAGATCAGCATTTATTTCATCTATGTCTACATTTATTTCCAACAGACCTATTTGTTAATTAGATTTTTTAATTCTACAGAAATGATCTTGAACCCTTTTCTCGGAAACTGGAGAATACCGGGTGTTTAAAAACATCAGATTGGCGGTGTGTATGGGTTTTTAGATATTTAATTGAAGCTGTGCATTTTGAAGTTTACTGTAATGTAAGCCAGGAAGAAAGATCGTTGGCAATGATCGTTGGGAAAAAAAATGAAGAAAAAAATAGTGATTTATTAAAGATGACTGTGGGACTGAGGGATGAAGTTAAACACTCCTTTGTTCCTTTTATACCACAGCAGTCTACAAAGAATTCATTTTATATATTAAAGTGTGACACGTCATGCTTTTTATCCCAGCAAATAATAATTGAATAAAAAATTAAAATGCAGACAGAGTTGAGGATTGATCTACGGTCGGAAATGTTCTATAGTTTTATGAAAGTGGACGTTTGATTAAATGCGTACAAAACAATGAAAAGATGTTCAGTTGATGAACAGTACATCCACCCTGACTAATGTAATGTAATGAGGTACATATAGCAGTAATATAATGTAATTTAAAGTAATGTAATGTAAAGTAATGAGGTACTTATAGCAGTAATGTAAAGTAATTTAAAGTAATGTAATGTTATGAGGTACTTATAACAGTAATGTAATGCAATGAGGTACTTATAGCAGTAATGTAAAGTAATGTAATGAGGTACTTATATCAGTAATGTAAAGTAATGAGGTACTTATAGCTATAATGTAATGTAATGAGGTACTTATAGCACTAAACCTTTTCATCTTTCAATTAATAGTAACACAATACGTGTAGCTGCGTGCATATAAAGTTTTTATATATATATATATATAATTTTTATTTTTTTTTACTTTTTTTTTTGAAAACGACAGACTTTCCTGCGCTGAACTGTTTCTCATTTCTCAACCAGAAGTTTCCCAAAAGTTGAAAAGACATTTTTAAAAAAAAATCATGTTTAAAGATTTCAGTCCAATTCCATTGAAATCTCCACCTCTATAATCTCACACGCTGATGGAAAGAACAACATTTCTGCTGAATTGTAAAGAATTACTTTAATGTTTATAATGGGAGTTGAGTTCTCACGCTGAAGTTGTGTTGATAAAATTCACTGTGTTTCTGGACATATTGTATCTCTACGGTTGTGTAACAAACCCAGTGTTCCAGGTGTTCAGGGAAATTCCACGGACGAGTCCGGCTTCGTCAACAAATCTTTACCAGATCTGGGAAATGTAAATGCTCTGTTTCATACAGCACACAAACACCAGGTGGATGTGACGGTACACACACACACCCACACAGACAGACAAACATGTTGACATACAAGTGTAAAGTGTGTGCATAGGATGCAGATATTTAGTGCGGCACCTGAGGCATTAACTCCAATGTTCAAATGATTTATTTTTTCATTTCTAAACACACTTTATATCTTGTTTATTTCCCACTTTGTATTTTTACCTTTACTTTGTATTTTGTCTAAAGCTTGTGTGAACTCTCCCATTGGGAAAAAAAACTCAATTAGATCAATAAGATCCTTTAATAAAAGATGACGTGTTTATTTAGACGATGTTCATTCTAAAAACATCTGATTTAATTTTACAAATCTGGGCTTTTTTTTCCGTACTTTTATTTCATTATTTCATTGATCCCGGTGTTAAATACTGCTAAAGGCACTGAGGTTCGGTGTTTAGTTTTGTGAACACGGCAGCACCGAAATGAGTCGCTAAACTACGAGAGCTGCGTTAATCGACGATAAACACTCCCTCTTATAAATCAACTGCAGTCTGTTACCATCCGTATGACACGGTGAAATGGGACGAGGCCACGCTGAGTTGAAAGATGCAGTGCTGTAAGCGGTTAGGGAAAGTGGTTAGGGGTGGACTTAAACGAGCCCAAGAAAGAGCCCTAGAATGTTCTAGTGCTGCAGTGTCCACTCTTCGAGAAAGTGTTAGTTCAGGGTTGATTTGGAACGGATCCAGGCTGAGCTGCAAGACCCCGTGGTGATCAGTCCTCTGTAGGGGAAGTGAAGTGGATATGAAGTTGATTTGGCGTAGATCCCTAGTTCAGTGTTGAACTATTGTCCTTAGTAGAACAGTTGATTAGGGGATGATTGGATTGGAACAGAACCAGTCTAAAGTCAGTGCTGTCCCGTTTGATTTGAAACACAGCCCGACTGAGTGGTCATCTATAGACAAAGGGGGAAATGATCAGGGGTTGATTTGGGACAGAACCCGTCTGTGAAATCTTGTTTGATTTGAAACACTGCCCGACTGAGTGCTGAACAGCCGCGTGTAATTGAAGGGGAAAATGGTTAGGGGTTGATTTGGAACAAAACTAGTGCGTTAAGTGAAGATCTGTCAGTTTTAAGCAGGAAAGAAAGGCAATGGACTGATTTGGAACAGAGCCGGTCTGGTGCTGCTCATCTCCTCTCCGTGTAGTTGTGCAGTGCCTGATCGAACACGGCGAGGAAGAAATCGGCATCGTCTTTAGTGATGCACATCGGCGGCTGGATCCGGAATGTCTGAGACAGAACGGAGCGGTCAGGGAAAAGAAGAAGAACAAATCATTTATATTTTATCTATAATTATAGAATCGTATTTTATTATTTATTTTATTATTATACCAGTTCAGAAGAAAATACACTGTTCTGATTGGCTGGAAGGTTATTCTCTTTCATCAGGACACTTCTGATGTAGGACAAGTAATGTGGAGGTGGAGTGTAACCATGACAACAAACAATCATACCTGTCCCTGCCCCCTCAGGACCCCTAAAGTCTTAAACAGTCAGTTCTTTTAACCATCTTTACCTGTCCGTATATCCCTCCTCTGCCGATCAGCACGCCCATGTCCTTAGTGTCCTCCAGAATCTTAATCATGGCATCGGAAGGAAGAGGATCTCGACTCTCCTTAAAAAAATATATCAAGACTTGAAATATAATGATTTCGATATGATGTTCCGATTTGCTTTTTTGTATAAACTCTGAAGGCTGGGGTCGTTAACAAAACAAAAAAATACTCATGGGGAAAAACACACTATGTATGAATTACGTACCATGTATCTTATAAAACTTATCTTATATTTCCATATAAGTATAATGCAGTGCGAAAAGAAACTCCCATTACAACGTTAGAGTAAAGTTAGATTAAAGTTAAAGTTAGATTAAAGTTGTAGTTAGAGTAAAGTTAAAGTTAGAGTAAAGTTAAAGCTAGATTAAAGTTAAAGTTAGAGTAAAGTTAGAGTAAAGTTACAGTAAAGTTAAAGTTAGAGTAAAGTTATAGTTAAAGTTAGAGTAAAGTTAATGTTAGAGTAAACTTAGAGTAAAGTTATAGTTAAAGTTAGAGTAAAGTTAATGTTAGAGTAAACTTAGAGTTACAGTAAAGTTAGAGTTAGAGTAAAGTTAAAGTTAGATTAAAGTTGTAGTTAGAGTAAAGTTAAAGTTAGAATAAAGTTAGTTATAGTAAAGTTAGAGTAAAGTTAGAGTAAAGTTAAAGTTAGATTAAAGTTGTAGTTAGAGTAAAGTTAGAGTAAAGTTAAAGTTAGAGTAAAGTTAAAGTTAGAGTAAAGTTATAGTTAAAGTTAGAGTAAAGTTAATGTTAGAGTAAACTTAGTTACAGTAAAGTTAGAGTAAAGTTAAAGTTAGATTAAAGTTGTAGTTAGAGTAAAGTTAAAGTTAGAATAAAGTTAGTTATAGTAAAGTTAGAGTAAAGTTATAGTTAGAGTAAAGTTAGAGTAAAGTTAGAGTAAAGTTACAGTAAAGTTAAAGTTAGAGTAAAGTTATAGTTAAAGTTAGAGTAAAGTTAATGTTAGAGTAAACTTAGAGTTACAGTAAAGTTAGAGTTAGAGTAAAGTTAAAGTTAGATTAAAGTTGTAGTTAGAGTAAAGTTAAAGTTAGAATAAAGTTAGTTATAGTAAAGTTAGAGTAAAGTTATAGTTAGAGTAAAGTTAGAGTAAAGTTAAAGTTAGATTAAAGTTGTAGTTAGAGTAAAGTTAGAGTAAAGTTAGAGTAAAGTTAAAGTTAGAGTAAAGTTGTAGTTAAAGTTAAAGTTAGAGTAAAGTTAAAGTTTGAGTAAAGTTAGAGTAAAGTTAGAGTAGAGTTAGAGTAAAGTTAGATTAAAGTTATAGTTAGAGTAAAGTTAAAGTTAGTTAAAGTTAGAGTAAAGTTAAAGTTAGAGTAAAGTTATAGTTAGAGTAAAGTTAGAGTAAAGTTAAAGTTAGAGTAAAGTTAGTTAGAGTAAAGTTAGAGTAAAGTTGTAGTTAGAGTAAAGTTGTAGTTAGAGTAAAGTTAGAGTTAGAGTAAAGTTAGAGTTAGAGTAAAGGTAAAGTAAAGTTAAAGTTACATTAATGTTGTAGTTAGAGTAAAGTTAGAGTTAGCTTAAAGTTAAAGTTAGAGTAAAGTTAGAGTAAAGTTATAGTTAGAGTAAAGTTAGAGTAAAGTTAAAGTTAGAGTAGTTAGAGTAAAGTTAGAGTTGGAATAAAGTTATAGTTAGAGTAAATTTAAAGTTAGAGTAAAGTTCAAGTTAAAGTTAGAGTAAAGTTAGATTAAAGTTAAAGTTAGAGTAAAGTTAGTTAGACTAGAATTAAAGTTAGAGTAAAGTTAAAGTAAAGTTAGAGTACAGTTAGTTACAGTAAAGTTAAAGTTAGAGTAGTTAGAGTAAAGTTAGAGTAGAGTTGGAATAAAGTTAAAGTTAGAGTAAAGTTCTAGTTAAAGTTAGAGTAAAGTTAAAGTTAGAGTAAAGTTAAAGTTAAAATAAAGTTATAGTTAGAGTAAAGTTAGAGTAAAGTTAAAGTTAGAGTAAAGGTAAAGTTAAAGTTAGAGTAAAGTTAAGAGTTAGAGTAAAGTTAGAGTTAGATTAAAGTTGTAGTTAGAGTAAAGTTAGAGTTAGAGTAAACTTAGAGTTAGAGTAAAGTTAAAGTAGAGTAAAGTTAGAGTAAAGTTAGTGTAAAGTTGTAGTTAGAGTAAAGTTAGAGTTAGAGTAAAGTTAGAGTTAAAGTTATAGTTAAAGTAAAGTTAGAGTAATGTTATAGTTAGAGTAAAGTTAGAGTAACGTTATAGTTAGAGTAAAGTTAGAGTAAAGTTAGTTAAAGTTAGAGTTAGATTAATGTTGAGTAAAGTTAAACTTAGAGTAAAGTTAGAGTAAAGTTAAAGTAAAGTTTGAGTAAAGTTAAAGTTAGATTAAAGTTGTAGTTAGAGTAAAGTTAGAGTAAAGTTAAAGCTATATTAAAGTTAAAGTTAGAGTAAAGTTAGAGTAAAGTTAGAGTAAAGTTAAAGTTAGAGTAAAGTTATAGTTAAAGTTAGAGTAAAGTTAGAGTTAGAGTAAAGTTAGAGTTAGAGTAAAGTTAAAGTTAGATTAAAGTTGTAGTTAGAGTAAAGTTAAAGTTAGAATAAAGTTAGTTATAGTAAAGTTAGAGTAAAGTTAGAGTAAAGTTAAAGTTAGATTAAAGTTATAGTTAGAGAAAAGTTAGAGTAAAGTTAAAGTTAGATTAAAGTTGTAGTTAGAGTAAAGTTAGAGTAAAGTTAAAGCTATATTAAAGTTAAAGTTAGAGTAAAGTTAGAGTAAAGTTAGAGTAAAGTTAAAGTTAGAGTAAAGTTATAGTTAAAGTTAGAGTAAAGTTAGAGTTAGAGTAAAGTTAGAGTTAGAGTAAAGTTAAAGTTAGATTAAAGTTGTAGTTAGAGTAAAGTTAAAGTTAGAATAAAGTTAGTTATAGTAAAGTTAGAGTAAAGTTAGAGTAAAGTTAAAGTTAGATTAAAGTTATAGTTAGAGAAAAGTTAGAGTAAAGTTAAAGTTAGATTAAAGTTGTAGTTAGAGTAAAGTTAGAGTAAAGTTAAAGTTAGAGTAAAGTTAGATTAAAGTTGTAGTTAAAGTTAAAGTAAAGTTAGAGTAAAGTTAAAGTTTGAGTAGAGTTAGAGGAAAGTTAAAGTTAGAGTTAAAGTTAGATTAAAGTTGTAGTTAGAGTAAAGTTAGAGTTAAGTTAGTTAAAGTTACAGTTAGAGTAAAGTTATAGTTAGAGTAAAGTTAGTTCGTTAAAGTTAGAGTAAAGTTAAAGTTAGAGTAAAGTTATAGTTAGAGTAAAGTTAGAGTAAAGTTCGTGTTAGAGTAAAGTTAGTTAGAGTAAAGTTAGTGTTAGAGTAAAGTTAGAGTTAGAGTAAAGTTAGAGTAAAGTTAGAGTTAGAGTAAAGGTAAAGTAAAGTTAAAGTTAGATTAATGTTGTAGTTAGAGTAAAGTTAAAGTTAGAGTAACGTTAAAGTTAGAGTAAAGTTAGAGTAAAGTTAGAGTAAAGTTAGAGTTAGAGTAAAGTTAGAGTAAAGTTAAAGTTAGAGTAAAGTTAGTTAGAGTAAAGTTAGAGTTAGAGTAAAGTTAGAGTAAAGTTAAAGTTAGAGTAAAGTTAGAGTAAAGTTAGAGTAAAGTTAGATTAATGTTGTAGTTAGAGTAAAGTTGTAGTTAGAGTAACGTTAAAGTTAGAGTAAAGTTAGAGTAAAGTTAGAGTAAAGTTAGAGTTAGAGTAAAGTTAAAGTTAGAGTACAGTTAGTTAAAGTTAGAGTAAAGTTAAAGTTAGAGTAGTTAGAGTAAATTTAGAGTAAAGTTAGAGTTGGAATAAAATTATAGTTAGAGTAAATTTAAAGTTAGAGTAAAGTTAAAGTTAGAGTAGTTAGAGTAAATTTAGAGTAAAGTTAGAGTTGGAATAAAATTATAGTTAGAGTAAATTTAAAGTTAGAGTAAAGTTAAAGTTAGAGTAAAGTTAGAGTAAAGTTAAAGTTAGAGTAAAGTTAGAGTAAAGTTAAAGTTAGAGTAAAGTTAGAGTAAAGTTAGTTAGACTAGAATTAAAGTTAGAGTAAAGTTAAAGTAGAGTGCAGTTAGTTAGAGTAAAGTTAAAGTTAGAGTAGTTAGAGTAAAGTTAGAGTTGGAATAAAGTTAGAGTAAAGTTAGATTAAAGTTATAGTTAGAGTAAAGTTATAGTTAGAGTAAAGTTAGATTAAAGTTAAAGTTAAAATAAAGTTATTGTTAGAGTAAAGTTAGAGTAAAGTTAGAGTAAAGTTAGTTAGACTAGAGTTAAAGTTAGAGTAAAGTTAGAGTGCAGTTAGTTAGAATAAAGTTAAAGTTAGAGTAGTTAGAGTAAAGTTAGAGATGGAATAAAGTTAAAGTTAGAGTAAAGTTCTAGTTAGAGTAAAGTTAGAGAGAAGTTAAAGTTAAACATGTAAAACAAACACAGTTCTTCTTTGTGTTAAGGTTTAAACAATTTCCTCACTGGAATGTTATGATGAAGCTTTTCTCAGTTCATGTCTGATTTATTATTAACTGTGGCTTCATAACATGGAAAAAGGGATCAGCACACACACACACACACACACACACAGAGACACACACAGACACACACACACACACACACGCACGTATCCTGAGAGTAACATTTCACTCCTCTTACACCGCAGCAATTTGCCAACGATTACAATCTTTTATATATTAAAGAATGGAAAGTCCTACTTTTGTAAACATTCATAGTTACATTTAATGATACCCGCTAGTCTCTGTTCTCACTTATAGACAGTCATTCCCTCTCTTTATTCTCTCTTGATGTTAATGAGTTTGTCGTGTTAGTAAGAAACCACAAAGAAGCGTGAACTCCTCTGTCCTGAAGATGTGGGAAAACCTAAAGTTACAGCTTTAACCTCTGACTGTTCCACAGCACTGACACTGGAGACTCCTTCCGTACACGCTAAACAAACACCTCCACACAGAAAATAACATAATCAATAGCATATTAGAATAGAGAGCTTATTTAATATAAATAAACTTGTGACGTGCAGCTGCGCTACTATCAGAGCCGCTGTTATTAGAATTAACCAGTACCTCCTGACCAATCACAACTCAATAGCACTGTGGTGTAATAAATAATAAACATTTCAAAAAGAGTTGTATATAGTTGAATACTCCATCTGCATTCTGCAGCTAATGTAATGACTGCTAGGAAATTAGCAATGCGGATAAATTAACAGGTCAGAAAGTTAGCCTGCTGGATAATTAGCAAAAGGGGAAGGAATACAATATCGGCATTTTTTCGTAACTGCACAGAAAAAGAAGTAATAGTCTCACTTTGTCTTTAACCATCTCCACACCGACGTGCAGTCCTTTTCCCCGGACGTCCCCGACGATCTCATACTTATCTCGCAGCTTGGCGAGTTCATTCAGCAGATGTGTTCCCACTACGGCACAGTTCTCCTGGAGCCGTTCCTCTTTAATTGTCTAACACACACACACACACACACACACACACACACACTCTTTGCTTTGATTTCCATGTCACGTTTATTTCCACATTTGGAAACCACACTAGCCATGTCTCAATCTGCGTACTTTGTGTACTTCAGTGAGACATACTTTACTGTATATGGATACACGGATGAGAAATCGAACTGTTTTTGCGTAACTTCCTCACATTATATTGCTACAAGTGCTGAGAAATTATACTCCAGTAAATGGTTACTATACTTTAAATGCACTCAAGTATTTTAAAAAAAGGAAAGTTAATGTTTATAACTGACGAAATGAAACCGGTCACAGAAGCTGATGAATTCTTAATCATTTTTTTCTACTCCGATGAAGAAATATATAAATGGTGCACTTTTATAGCGCTTTTATCCAAAGCGCTTTACACTGTCTGATTCACCCATTCACACACCAATGGTAGCAAAGCTGCCATGCAAGGTGCTAACTTGCCATCAGGAGCAACTTGGGGTTCAGTGTCTTGCCCAAGGACACTTTGGCATGTGGAGTCACGCAGGCCGGGAATCAAACCGCCAAGCCTACGATTAGTGGACAACCCTCTCTACCAACTGAGCCACAGCCGCCCCGTTATAAAACCTCCTATATAACCGCCCTGTTATATAAACCTCCTATATGAATTTTCCCCGAAACAAACTATAAGAATAACACTCCCATTGTTTAGCAATCTAAAGGTGGACATGGATCAGTGCTTACTCACGTCCAGCACAGTCGAGGCGATGCTGCAGGCGAGGGGGTTTCCACCGAAAGTGTTGAAGTGAAGTCCTTTAGCAAAGGTACGAGCGATTTCTGCAAAAATGGCCAAATTGCACTTTTAGTTTGTTCGGTATAGCTAAATATGGTCTTGATCTCGACCGACAGTTTAAAAAAAAAATTATGACATTTGTTTTCTTTCTTTTCACAAAGTCTGACAAGAAGTACGTTTTTATCTTCTGGAAAACAGCCTAATCTTTGGCGCAATGCACGAATGACACCAAATCGTTAAAGTCTTGGCTTTGTCCCCCTGACCTTTCAGAACAGAAATGGAGAGAGTTCATAATCCTTTGTTTTTTGTTTTTAAAAAAACTGACTCACCCTCGCTCGTGACCACAGCCGCCATGGGAAATCCATTAGCGATTCCTTTAGCCATCGTCACGATGTCTGGAACAACGTCATGGGCCTGAAAAGCCCAGAAGTGACTTCCCGTGCGTCCGAAACCGGTCTGAACCTGACACAGGAGTGAAATAGCTGAATCGGATGATCTATATACGATAAAACGTATCCGACACAGCGAAGAACACACGACGCATGTGCGAGTGCATTACAGAGATGCATGCCATAGACAGCAGAAAAGGAGAAACATGCAGAAAGTAAGGTATGTACAAAAACATGTAATGTCACAATCTACATCTTGTTTGGAAAATTATTTAAAAGGAAAAAATATATAATAAAGGGAATAATGAGGTGTGGGTTTATATTAGTACCTCATCAGCTATGCATATTCCACCTTTTTCTCTCACTAGCTTGTAGGCTTCTTTCAGGAAGTTCTTAGGGTACTGGATAGTTCCTCCTAATCCCTGCCAAAAAAAAAGAACAGGAAGTTATGTGTTGTTGTGATGTTCTAGCAATTTCCAAAGTGTTTTATTCCTCTTATACCACAGCATCCTGCCAAGAGATGTTCCTCATCGACCTTCCTCTCTCTCGTTAATAAGCACAAATCTCACCTGAAGTCCTGAAGACTTTCCACTTACAAAACGGTTACAAGTCTACCTCTACCTGTTACAAAGCACTGACACTGGAGACTCCTTCAATAAATAAATAAATGAAATAAATCTCTCCTGTTTATGCGGCGCTTCCTCTGTACAAGTCTGTGTGAATGAGCCATTACTATAGAAACAATAGTCTATTCGAACCAGATAATAAAGTATACGTTACTAGCATTAGCATAATTTAGCAGTGCTAACCTGAATGGGTTCTGCGAAGAACGCGGCAATGCGATTATGTACGCTCGTAGCAAGAACGTCCTTCAGCTGCTCAATGTACCTGCCATTGGCTTGGCACTGATCTGTCATCGCAACACAACACAACGTTAATAACACAGAAGGAATTTTAATGACGTCTGGTTTAGCTATTTAAAATATATTCGTAAATAGATATTTGCAAATGTTTGCGTACGCATACACATTTAACTTTGCAGGTTAGAGTCGTTTTTTTTAAAGAGTGAGAAAAAAAGAGAGAAATAAGAAGTCAGTTCAAAGGTTATTGAATACTTGAATGCTTGAACATTTTTTTACTTTCATTTTTCTCTCTTTCTTCTGTCTTTCTCTTTCATTTTAACTTCACGATTTTTTTTTTGTCTGTACATTTTCCTCTTTTCCATTCAAACATCATGGGGGGGGGGGGGGTGTAAACTTTCTCATCTGTACAGTATGTAACTCCCAGTTTGAGCGCCAATGAAGCTATATAAAACAGTAAAATAAATGTTTAAGAAATTATTTGTTATTATTTGTGTTTGTGTATTTTTTTTTTAACCTAGTTTGGTACTATCCTGAAGAAGTATGCATGTGTTTATTTATTTGTTTGTTTATTTGTTTACTTATTTAGCAATTTTCATATTATTATGCCTTTCAAAAAATATATTTCAGACACAAATTATAGATATATTTATTTCATTGGTTTATTGGTGGCTGTTTGTTGGTTTTAATATTTTTACACTTTTTTATGGAAAAATATTTCAGACACATTCTGTTGTTTTATTAATTATTTTTTTCAGTTGACTTTTATTTGTTTATTTACTTATTTATTTATTCCCCCACCATCTCACACCACCAAACAACTCACTTAATAAAATATAAACTGTTAACATAAAACTATTGCACACAAAATATTATAGGCAAATATTTATTTACATTACTGAAATGTATGTTCATGTTGTTGTTTGTTGCATTTTTATTAAAAGTGTGTGTGTGTGTGTGTGTGTGTGTGTGTGTGTGTGTGTACGTGTACAGATCTTATCCTGAAGAGCTTTACAGTCTTTCCACTACGCTGTGTAAACACTAATATAACCTCGTGTGGTCGTTACATACTTGTTATAGCTGCGTTTCTTGGTAGGATGATGTCACTCTGCAACACACTGTTCTTTCCCGAAAAGAGTTAATGTTTTACGCTGTAATAAAATCTGACCTTGTACTAAAGTCCAAACGGCTTTCGCTTTTTACAGAACTCAGCCCAGAGACCCCTTTAACTCTAATAAAATAAATCAATTAATTAAATTAATTCAATAAATATCCACCACCCCATAGAGTAAAAAATTCATTTTCATTTATTCTAACACAATTGAACTATTAAAAACACTGGTCTCGTTATTTAAATATGTTGTATAATGTTTTGGTTTATTTATTTTTAGCTGTAGAGCTTTTTATTCCACTCACAGGACACATTTTTATTGAAATGATTAATAAAATTATCGTTATGGATTTATTGAGGTTTGGATTGAAATTCAATTCAATTCAAGTGACCAGTCACTTAATAATTCATAAATATATTAATTAGTCCATTTAATTCATATTATTTCATAAGCATATTATTAAAATGATTATTTTTTAATAATAAATACAATTTTAATAATCACAGACCCCCTGATTCATGGACCCCAATTTTTCGTTGTAACCATTTTTGTTAAAAGTGTGTGTATTGTATGCGTTTGTGTTCTTCTGTAAATTGTGTGTGTGTATGAGAATAATCCTGGAGACTCGATATCTTATCACATTCACTGTAATACAGCTAAAAACTTCACTTGACTATATTTATGTATCATTATGTACAAAAGACTAGGCGATTTATTTTACTTTGCTATGAATTATGGGAGCACGAGCGTAAAAGTTACAAACATTTCTGCATCTTTATGAGGATGATAAGGTCACTGGAGACATGAGTGCTGAAGGATACCGGGGACGGCGCAGAGTTGTTGTGTTAAAGTTAATATGAAATGCAAGGACAAGGAATGATTAAACTGCAGGCCAGACATTATGCAAGTGTGTGTGTGTGTGTGTGTGTGTGTACCATGAGAGCAGCTGCAATCTCTGACTGTCTGAATAGGTGAATCTCTGCAGTGACTCCCACCCCAAGGCCCCCTGAACACATCAGGACACATGGTCTGAAAAAGAAATCGCAACTTGTTCATGTGACTCAGGAGAAATATTAGATCAAAACAGGAAGTGGTGGACAGGAAGTAGGTGTCACATAGAGCTGTACATACATTATAGCAGCCCAGGCCGGACGCCACTGAGTATTTATACACTGTGTTTGAGGTCAGACCCATCGCTTGTGGACTTCCACCATGATAGGAATTTCTACAGCGAAAATAAATGCACAAAATTACGTTCAGTAGTTAGCAGAGACTACTACTCAATTTCTTAAAACGTCTAAAACTTGTAGACATGCTGATGACGTGCCAGATGGGTGTTGAACGGAGGATGACAGCTGTATACCCTGAGAGATGTGTGATTTTGATGAACCTCAAACAATTATTAAATAAAAAATATTACTATAAGTGCCCTGCGATGGATTAGCACCCTGTCCAGGGTGTACCCCGCCTTGTGCCCGATTCTCCCTGGGATAGGCTCCAGGTTTCCCCAAGACCCTGAAGGAAGGATAAGCGGTATAGAATATGGATGGATGGATGGATAATACTATAAGCAGTAGTGTTGACCTCAAAGTGATGGCATCAAAGTTTCCTGTGTGTAATCTCGCCATCAGCAGAGCCAGATCATTGGCTTCAGAGCCACTGTTAGTCATATACACAACCTAGAAACACACACACACACAAATAAATGTGTGTATATTAAGTGAACACATTTCATAATATTGCAGATGCACCTATATATAAACACACACAAAAATTGTGTGTGTGCGCGCGCGTGTGTGTGTGTACTTTCAGAGGTTCAGGCAGATGTGACACAAGTTTCTCTGCATATTCCTGGATCTCAGGATAAACATAAATGGCTGACGTGTGGCAAAGACGCTGCAGTTGCTCCTGTGCAGCTTTTGTCACCTTCCTGAAACACACACGCACACACACACACACACACAAATTTGACACTGCAAATCATCACACGTTGGTAAAATGCCAATTAAACTAACTATGAAATAAAAGCTTTACATTAAGGAATTGAACACTGAGCATGTTCCATTATAAATGTTCAAATATTCTACAATTTGAGGGAAGAAAATTGAAAAAAAAAACAAGTAGTGCTTGGACCCCTAAAGATTTTTCCTCTCTATATGACTAAACCATTCCAATTAAAAATTAATCCACAGGTTTTCTTTGTTAATCAGTTTTAAGGGGGCCAGATGCACATAAGAACAGAAATAGATATGTTTGTATTTTGGGGTGTTGCTTTGGGTTTTCACTTACACCTGACCACAGCACGGAATTGTAAAATAGCAAAATTGGAATAGTCCTAAGCCTAATACACACTTACGGATGGCAGTGTCCCAGGCTGACAGTGGCGACCCCCGCAAACATGTCGAGATAACGTGACCCATCCACATCCCACAGCCACTGCATGAAACCCTGATGGATAAAAAGTGGCTTCTTGTAGTACGTCACCTTCATCGTCATGGCATTACAGTTCAGCTTCCTGATCTCCAGCATCCGCTCCTTACTCATACCCTACACAGCCCAACACACAACATTTTCAAAGTATTAACAGAACTCTTCGGGAACTTCACAGCTTCACCTCTGACAGTTACAAAGCACAGAAACTGGAGACTCCTTCCATGAATATTAAATGAACACATTTCTCCTTACAGAATACTTCAGCACAGCAACATTTATATGTTATTTATATTTTATAACCGTCAAATGTACAGATTTAAGTTTAAGTTATCCGACACAGGAAAGTCTTCAGGACAGAGAAGTTTACACCACTCAGTTAGCACTGCTGCTTTACCTGGTACGTCTCAGGTGTAAAATTACATGAGGGCATCTGGACTCGCAGGTTCTTCATTACTGCCTCCTGACATAATGCACCTAAACAAGGAAATACTCAGAGACCATTTCTAACATTACATTGTGTGAGTTTTGAGGACCTTTGAAGTGAATGTGATGACTTAGACAGTGTGCCAGTAATAAACTGGTGGAAAGAGGTGGAAAGGTATATTTCCTTTTTTAGAATTTTTTTTATTATTATTATTTAATCACCCATAGATTTTTGCTGATAAAATGCTTATAATTAAACACATTTTGATGTATTTTACAGGTGATTAAAAAAAAATACATAGGATACTAAAGTGCATGGTAATAAACTGTCTAATTTTGACACGTTTAATTCTTTTTAATACCTTTAATTCTTTTTAAGTCACATAGGCTCTTAAAAAGTTAATAAACATTCGAGTTTTTATGTTTTCTGTCTGTTATAGAAATCACATAGGCTAAGAAAATGCCAATAAGCATGCTAATTTTGACGTGGTCTGTCTATTAGTCTATAGCTATCACATACACTAGCATAATGCTAGTGTCAGATTTCTTTTCATTTTAAGTCAGAGTTTCTCTTTGTTTTCTGCTTTATTTGCAAAAACATTCTGCTAACATTAGCAGAAAGCTGAAGTTTGTGGTGTCGGGAAATGGTTCAGAACTTTGTGAGACCGAGCCAGTTTGATCCTCAAACAGGTCAAAGCAGATTTCCAAATAATTTTAAATAAATTTATTGGTATTTATATAAGATATTTATTATTTCTTGATAAAACAGCGCCGAAGAGACACTTGATTTGTCAGACAGATGCGCAAACTTGTGTGGAATTGGGTCTAAAGCTTTGGAGTCAACTCGATTCTTTCCCCTAAAAAGAGTCGATTCTTCAGTCCTAACGCCTGGAGTCAGATAATCGACTCTTTTTGGTAACTGAACCTCGACTCTGCATTTCTGTGTCGTTAATATAACGTTTTACCCGGTCTGTGCTGTTTTAAAGTGAATAAACCACCTATTTAATTTCGTTCTTTTCATTGTTTTCTTCTTCTTCGTTTTTAAAAAAAAACAAAACCTTTTTTTAATATCTAAGTCGGTGGATAAATTATATTGTTAAGTTCATCAGAACTCTGGTAATTAAAACTACAGAGCTAAAATATAATTGGGTTTTCCGGCTATTAGTAGAGGCTAGCGTAGCATACTACTGTACTACTGTACTATGAAGTATGCTGTCATAATAAACAGCATACTACTAAATAGTAGGCTATGATAATATATGGTATCTGCCCACACTATATACTAGTACTAATATAAATACTAATGTAAAATACTATATACTGCACAACATATTGCAACAGAGTAAACAGAATTTTTTATTTTTATTTTGTCATATTTAAATGGAAGCACACTAGTTAGTACACTAGTATGCAGTTTTGCACTCTGCCATTAAATCTCTTCTGTTTATACGGTTTAAATATTACAAGCAATGTTAAACAAGCGATTCAATGTTAAACATGCGCTGAGTATCCTCTCTAACTTGACATTTAGATTATTTATATCAAATTGCACGGATTTTGGCAGAAAAACACTCACCACTCTGTCGTTGGAGCTGAAGCACAGAACCGACTCCATGTCCGGCTCTCCTGGCCCACCATGGAGCCTTCACTGGGGCAAACATTTTATACATTTAAAATAATAATAATAATAATTTCAGGAGTTTTCTTAAGGAGTAAATGTGAGTTACAGATTTCTGTTAGGCAGAATGGCTGGAGAGAAGTCAACTGATGATAAACCGGGGGAGAAAAGTTGTTCCAAAGGTGAAATTCAGCTACTTAAAGACCATCAGTACCCCGGGGTGTGTGTGTGTTTGGGGGGGGGGGTTAAAGAGGGGGGGGTGTTAAAGGGGCAATAAACCCTTCAGCGCTTTCCACCAGGATTGATATAAAAAATATCACAAAATAACAAATGTAGAACTAACATGTCCAGCAAGGAAAACATTAACCCTACACCAGAAGTGCAATGTTCAGTCAGCCTGTTCAATGTTCAATGTCCAGCAGACTCGTTAAATGAACAATTTGACCAAAATTAAAATTTACCCAGTGTTCATCTTTAGTCCAGATGTACTGTAGTTGATCAGATAAACATGTTCGGTTTCTACATTTAGCTTTCTCTAATTTTGCGTTGGAGCTTCAAGACTAATTGACTAATAAGATTTCGCTGATACCAGCCTCAGAGTTCAATTCCTGGACCCGCACCGCTGTTTCCTTCTCAGTACCGGGCTCAGGAAGAAGTCACACGGACACAGGGTTCAGTGAAAGCATCTTAGTTAATGCTGATAAAGGCAGACTGTATATACAGAAAAAGAGAAAGGAAGAGGGTGGAGGTCTGACAGTTAGATCGCTGCTTGACTTTCTTGGAACAAAGAGCTTAGCGTGTCAGAACAGGACAGGGATTTCTGTGTACTCAGATAAGAAGACGTACAGGTTATCAGAGAGAGAGGGGGGGGGGGGGGGGGGGGGGGACGGAGAGAACAGACAGAGAGCATGCCGAAGTTATGTGTTGCTTATCACTAATATAGCTAACGGTAATGGACTCAGAGCTACCGGTTTAGTCTCACGTCTAAACGATCACACAGTCAGTTGGCCTGTACGCTGAACCTGATCCTCCTTCCTCAAGTCACTAAATCCTTTCAGTTATTTGCTGCTGTCTCTGACATTTACCAGCCGAGTGTTCGAATCAATCAATCTCCCTGTCAGGACCGGGATTCTCTTCTCTCATTCAATGAATGTCTTGAATTTACGTCACAATAGAGATTCACTCTTCTCTCATTTATCAGGTCAGTGTTTGAATCAATCTTTCCACCTGTTTGAGTCAATGAATCATCTGTCATGACCAAGATTCATTCCTCTGTCTTTCAACAGGTCAGTTTTTTTTTTTAATCAAATAATCTTTCCGTTTTATGACAAAAATTCACTCCTCTCTCGTTCAATGAATGAATCAATGAATCTTTCAATCGTGGCCAAAATTTGCACTTCTGTCATTCAGCAGCTCATTGTTTGAATCTTTCTGTCATGACCGAGAGTCGCTCTGCTCTCATTCAGCTGGTCACTGTTTAAATAATTGATTTTTCTCTTTCATGACCGTGGATAACTCCTCTGTCATTCAGCAGGTCAGTATTTGAATCAGTGAATCATTCGGTCATTAATGAAATGCGTTCTTCTCTCATTCAGTTGGTCAGTGTTTGAGTAAAATTTTTCCCCCGTCATGACAGAGATTCTCTCCTCCCTCGTTCAGCGGGTCACTGTACGACATTTGACTGAACAAATCCGAATGAATCGTTTAGCTGAACGATTCAAATGACTCGAGTCAGTGAAAAGACTCAAGAAGTTCAGTTGCATTGTGGGCTTTGATTTTATTCCGAAAAAGCATGAGGCCACACTGTAATGTACTGACTTTTTTATTTATTTATTTATTCACTTTGTGTTGCTAAAAAACAAACAAACAAAAAAAACATGATGATTCGCACAAAATGAACATCGGCGAAATAATGCAAAGTCAGAGATGCAAAATTGATCCGTAAATCCATACAATAATTTATTTTCTGTGTACAGTTCATATAAATATCTGAAAGACGTCAAATCTTGAACACTGCACATGATGCATTATCATTAATCACAGATCAACTGATTAATAACTGGTTAATAATTGTTAAATTATTAACTGTAGTTCTGGCCATTACAGTTAACACTAGAGCTTTAAATGTGAACACAAACATATCCGCATCTTTTTTTTTCTATCCCATTAAAAAAACGTGGTATTGTTGTGATAACGAACGGATTAGGCCCATAGGCCTCAACGAGCCGAAAGACGCTTATTTATAATCCTTGCTTCCATAAAAACAACTCAACATAAACCATCCAGAAACAATGCTAGCTAGCTAACATTCTCTCTCTCTAGCTATCCTTTTTAGCTTTAAGTAGTGCTATTTAATCTGAAATATTACATACCTCCTAACCATTTTCTATACGTAGAGTAAGGTGAAATAGTCACAGAGCATTTTATTTATTTATTTATTTATTTATTTTTGAAGATGTTAAATATAATATCAGGTTTTAAAAAAGTCCTATATATCAAGTATTGTAGAAATAGTATCTTTGACAATTTTTGTCGTATCGCCCCCCTCAAGTATGGTGTTGAAGTATAAACATCCTGATTTATCAAGATTTGTGCAAAAACTAACTGCATTTACAACACGGTAGATGTCTATAGAAGGGCTGGAATGATGAGGGACCTATAAATGTTTTTTTGTTGCTGTGTTTTTAAAAGAAAGAAAAAAAAATAGAAAAACATCAGCAGAGCATAGCGAAAACAGAGGGTGTGCTTCTATGTCATCGCTATTCACGAATTAACAGCAGGCTTATGCCAGTTTCTGAATAAAGTTGGTCACATATCGATCAGAGGATAATAATTTGTATCATATCAGATTTGGTGGTATCACTAAATGTATAATCGTTGCGTTAAGAATTGGAATCATATCGTATCATATGGTATCGTGTGGCAGCCTGAGGTTTACACCCCTATTAAGTATGCAAATATATGCACATTTAATTAGACAAAGCCTCATGTTCATAAATAAGTTTACATTTATGAAAAGGTTCCAGTACAAAAAATACGTGTGAGAATATCAGCAATTAACTGTTGAAGATTAATGGTGATAACTGACACAATCTTTTTAAATAAAATGATTCCCAGCTCAGCCTGTAGTGTCTCGAAAATAAGTCACTAACAGATTGACGTAAAAAAAAATCAGGGTCAAAAGTTTCGCTAAAACATCGTCAGTCTTCAATCTCCTGATCGGTTTAGAGAAGTGGTCACCTTCTGCACAAGTCTCTGCTATGAAAGGATCTTGGATGGGGTATTCCAGTTCAGTTTATCTCTTCTGAGGCGAGTACAAACCCAGCAGAACCCAGTAGCGACCAAAGACAATCAGCATGAGCTTCGGGTCCGTAGCACAGACGTACTCAACCCCCAGGCGTACCTTCTCGGAGCTTCCAGTGAACTTTCTGAAGCACTGGTGGTTAAAAGATTTAGATCCCCTGTTCCATGCGTCTTCCCTGAAAGCTCTTGTTTTCAACAGAGATGTTAGGAGATCATCATGGTCGAGTCGACATATCCGTTCCCTAGCTGCAAAATGGAGAACGAAGACAGGAGGGTGTTGGGTTTACACGTCTGATGGTTCTCCTGATGAAGTGTTTGGCTTTGGCAATCTCCGGAATGCTGCAGCACGCTGCTCAGATCCCTCTGCAGCAGCAGAACATTTTCCGAGATCACATCTTGCACCTTGCTATAATTCTCACCGGGTGAGGAGTCTGAAAGCTTCTGACTTCGTTCCTCGAGGTCAGTTAGCGGTTGGACATGGAGGACATTTTTCTGATCGACCGTCTGCACCTCTACGTATTCCGTGGATTGGGATTCGGTGGACTGGGGCATGTGGGCATCCGTGCTGTTGGATCGAGAGTATCCACAGACTCGGGGTTTGTTTAGAAGCTCTTCGAGCCCATTTTCTGGAGTTCTGCTCATTTGGATGGATGAGGAGATACAGGAAATCTCTGGAACATTGTGATAGGTACATTTGTTGTCCTGTGGCTGCAGTAAATAGAGATCCTGTTGATAATAGTGGTGCTCAGGGTGCAGCTGAGTTGACGAGAAGACATTATTCCAGATCCGGGCTTGTCCTTCTTCTTTGATCGGAGAACCGGGCTCTACGGAAACCCAGACAGATTGCATGGCTCCGCCCTCATTCCTTCCCTCTGTGCTCTTGTCTATCAGCAGGGTTCGGCTGTCGCAGCTTCCTCGGCCCGAATCGTTGTCCGATGATGTGCTCATGGGCTTCGCTGATGCCACGAGCAGATCTTTGGAGTCCAAAACCAAGTCGTGTGTCTCGTCATCATCGTAAACCTCCAGATGGTCGATTAGCAGCTCCTCGTAGCTGGTTGGCGGGAAACTGTGGATCACCAGCGCGTTGAACACTTCCTCTGATTTCCCACTCTGTTATGAAGAATGGAGGAATGAAGATTAATTAACCAATAGTACTTAAGTAATTAGTCAAAATTTTTGTGAAAACGTGTACAACAGAGTAATATGTGTGTGTGTGTGTGTGTGTGTGTGTGTTACTTTGAGCAGCTGTTGATCAAAGCCTTTGATTTTGGGTCCGGGAACAGGAGGCAGCAGACAGTGTTTCACACTAAACACAATAATATTACAAAAACAATAAATCAGTGTTTTATAAGAACATGGTCATTGAGACCACACACACGTAATTAACATACGCTAACGTGGCGGCTCAGACTCACCTGTTCCGCTTAAGGTGCATGGTCCAGGTGAGGACAAGGAGGACAAAGGCTGAGAAAACCGCTACCAGGATCCACACAGAGTGCTCCTTGTCCAAGTCTGAAAAAAAAAAAGACTCCTGATGTGAGAAGCAAAATTGACAAGAGAATAATAATATAATCTTATAAAATTTCCTATTTATTTTTTATTGATTTTCATAATGTTTTTTAATTTCGTAATTTTCATCAAACAAGTGCATAAATATTAATATCAGAAGATATATTGTATATTTCATATTTTCTTTATTATTTAATGTATTTATATATACATATATATATACATACATATACACAGTAAAGTAGAATGCAGTAATATACAGTAATAATATAAAATATTATCAAATGTATACACGTATAAATATACACACACATTTGATATTATCTTATCTATATTTATATTATATGTATACATAAGTACATATTTTTAAAGTAACTTATTATACATATTAATTTTATTTCATTATTAACATAATACTAACAATAAAATAATACTACCTGTATTTTATTTATTAATGTAAATGTATTTGAGTAAATTGCCGCTTGTGTAAAGACATTTTTTTAATAGAAGGTGCGATATAAATGGTGTTTATTTTTATCCTATTATTAAATCAGTGTGCTATTGAAGATGACGTGTGTGTGTGTGTGTGTGTGTGTTATGGTTGGCGGTGAGCAGGTGCAGAGTGACATCATCATATCTCTCAGTAAGTGATGTGTGAAAATAAACAATAAACCCTGATTAAAGGGAAAAGAAAAAGTCAGATCAGACAATGTCTTTATGAAATCACTCCATCTGCTGTCGGGGAGCAGGTATGGAGGTGGAAATGTGCATAATCTAATTCTGATCTTTATGCCTACAGGAAATAAAAGAAACAGAAGATGAGTCGGAGCTCATCGCACTGGAAGAATATAAAATGGCGGCACGTTTGAGCTCATCACGTCAGTTTCCTTAGCAGCAGACACATTTTCTTCACCGTATCTCCATAGCTAAGGTTACACTAGCTTCGCACTGAATCCATTCTTTATCGCTACTCATCTCTGAGTCTGCCTTTGTGCTTTTGAACTTTATACTGCTTTGTGAGACTTCTATAAATCGCTCTGGATATGAGTGGCTGCTAAATGCTGTATATGTATATTATACTTTCATTTCTTTTTTCTTTTTGTTTAATTCTGGATGCTAGGAAAATAAACAACACAAAAAGCTAAACTTGTGCTGAAGAAATCAAACTTTTTTAACAACAAAATGATAGTAAAGTGGTACTTTATGCTAAGTACAGACACAGAGTTGACTATTTCCTCTTACACTCAGGCATTTGTACGTAGACGGGACTCGTCCATTCGCTCCAGAAGCCGTGGTCTGGTTTACAGCGAACCTGCACCATGTACTCTTTACCCGAAAGCAGGCTGAAGATGTTGTAATATTTCTGCATGCCAGTGTCGTACTCCTGCACACACACATACACGGTTACACAAAAGTCTGGACACGCTCTGCTGAATAAGTCCATCCATCCATCCTCTATACCGCTTTATCCTTTTTCAGGGTCACGGGGAACCTGGAGCCTATCTCTGGGAGCATGGGGCACAAGGCGGGGTACACCTTGGCCAAGGTGCCAATTCATCACAGGGCACAATCACATACACATTCATACACTGCATGCCAATCAGCCTACCATGCATGTCTTTGGACTAGGGGAGGAAACAGGAGTACCCGAAGGAAACCCCCACAGCACGGGGAGAACATGCAAACTCCGCACACACAGAGTCACGGGAATCAAACCCCCAACCCTGGAGGTGTGAGGCGAACGTGCTAACCACTAAGCCACCGTGTGCCCTCTGCTGAATAAGTAGAGAATAAAACTCTCCGTGTCATGCTGCTGTAGGAAAATAATCAGCGATTATGTGTGATGATCAGTGCTGTGTACAACACAGCACTTATGTAAGAACTGTGTACAATGTGCTGTGTACAACAGCATGTTCTGAAGAGTTTTATTCCCTTTATACCACAGCAATTTAACAATGAATGATTTCTATTCAAAAATAACAGAATGACATTGCACTTTTTAACCATGTATGGTTACACTGAAAGCCCTGCATACACACCTCCCAGGTGTCGCCGTTGGCCTGTTTAACGCGGAGCTGGTAGATCAGCGTGATCCACCCTGAGCGAGTGTCTGCAGACTGCGGCTTCTCCCACGTCACATGCAGGAATGGAGCTTTAAATTCACCATCATCTATCACCTCCACCTTCACATGCTCTGGAGTGTTGGGCTGAACTGCAGAGAGAGAGGGAGGGAGAGGGAGGGAGAGCGAGAGAGAGTGAGAGGGAGGGGTAGAGAAAGGGAGAGAAGGAAGGAGAGAGAGAGAGGGAGTGAGAGAGATGGAGAGAGGGAGAAAGGGGGAGAGAGAGGGAGGAAGGGGAGGGAGAGAGGGGGAGGGAGAGAGAGAGACTTTTTTTTTTTGACTTAAGACACCTTTATTGTATCCAATTTTTTTAAATAATTACATATTTACATTTTTAAAATACTATTTCCATTTAAGAAAAGAAGAGAAAAAAGAAGAAGAAGAAGGAAAGAACCCCCTCAGCCCCCCCACCCACACCCTCAAATTTACTATAAGTCCATTGTGGTCATTTAATGTGCAAGAAGTCTTCATGTTAAGGCACTTTGTGCAACTAATGTCCATTTCCTCAGTCTGGACCGTCTCCGTGGTGACAGCATGCCTAGGTTTTCACTTTTTATTGCTCGTTGTGCCGATTTAATGAATTTTTTTCTGTCCGAGAAAAAATTTGTCAGCAAGACGTCACGTTTTCTTTTTGTTAATTCAAGAAACCGGTTTAACTGTTCTGTGGTGTACAGCTCTTCAGGTTGTTCTGAGAGAGTGGAAGTAGACGGGTTACCCGATCCTGCTTCACTCTCCTCCTCTCTCCTTGCATCTGCTGCCCATATCCTCAATCTGAAACGTCTCTTTGGTGACAGCACGTTCAGATTCTCACCTGTTGTTGTGTGCTTAACCGATTTTATGAATTTTTCTCTGTCTGGGAAGTAATTTTTTCGTATGACCCCACTTTGTCCTAAAATCTGCTCCAAGAACCAGTTTAGCGGTTCTGTTGTGTAAAATTGTTCTGGCTGTTCGACCCCCCTTGTTGTTTCCAGTTCACCCTTATTGTTCTCAATGTTCTTGTCCTGTGCGTTCTCCTGTTGCTGTCGTGCAGAGTCACTGTCTCCGACAGTGATGGCGGTGTAGGGTTTGTTATGGACGCTGTCTGCAGTGTTGGTTTCATTACTATCATGGACACAGGTGTCAGTGCTGTCACTGGGTGCTGTGTTTTTTTCAGTGGTGGTGTGTTCGTCACTGTCCTCTTCCTGCTGTGACCTCTGTGTGTCGTTACCCCCCTCTGCCCCAGGCTCCTGTTCTCCAGTATCCCCCCGCTGGCTGTCTCCGCGCTGCTGCTGCTGCTGTACCCCGGCCATGTCTCCCCCGGAGCTCCCCGGCTGCACCGCTCTGCGTGGGCAGCTCAGCCGTTTATGCCCGATCTCCCCACACCCAAAACACCTCAGGCGTTCGGTGGTGGCAAAAACGGTGTAGCTGCCGTCACAGACTTTACACTTAAAGTTAATATCCAGTGTTTGGTCGCGGTTGCTGATAAACATATACACCTGTCTACGGAAAGACAGAACGTGTTTCACCGCGGAGTTCTTACAGCCGAGCGGGATGTCCGTCATGGGGCTGGCGAACTTTCCGAAGCGGGCCAGCTCCTTCATTATCAGTTCGTCTTTAACGAAAGGGGGCACGTTAGAAATAACGACCCGTGTCGCAGGGGAAGAAAGAGGGGTGACTTGTAGCATAGCACCTTTCAGCCATATTCCATTTCCGCACAGTGTACTGGCGAATCTTTCTTTCTTTAGGAAGATAACCACAGCTTTGTTCATTCGGGAGGCGGAGTAGATGTTCTCGCATCCGACCTGCTCTCCCACCGCCAGCAGAACCTCCTCTACCTGTTCTCCATTCACCGGTACACACCTGACGCCATGGCGGAGAGACAGCGTCTCCCCTCCGGCCTCGGAGGCCATGGCGTCCCGCTCACTCACTCCTGCTCTAAGCTTTCACCAACCACCGATGACTCAATAACTTAATACTCAATAAATTAATGAAAGAAAAGCAAAAAAACAACAACAAACTCGCAAAAAACTTTGACAAGACGCCAAACCGCTCTCACGCGCTCTACACACCACGCTCACTCCAACACCGCGCATGCGGTAAAAAAAAAGGGAAAAAAAAATATGAAGGAAGAAGTGAATGCAAGAAAAGGAAATAAAAAAAGGAAAAGGAAGTTCGACTAGAGGAAATGACTTAAAAAGGGAAAGTAAAGGAAAGAGAAGAAGAGAAAAGACATGAAAGATAGAAGAGTAGAGAAGGGAGGAATGAAAAAGAAAAAAAGAGAGGGTACGAGAGAAAAGAAAATAAGAGATGCAGAGCAGAATGCAAATAAATAAGAACAAAACAAGAAAAGAAAAAAGGAAAGAACTGAAGAAGAGATAAAAGAAAAAAGAGAAAGGAGAAAAACAAGGAAAAAAGAGAAAATAGGACAAGAATGGAAAAAAATATCAAATAGAAGAAATGAGATATGAGAGAAAGGAAAAGAGAAACTGAACTGTTTCATGATGTTCTAAATTTAACATCTGAAGTGAAAGCTGAAACACTGAAACACTGAAGTACTGAAACGCTGAAACACTGAAGTACTGAAACGCTGAAACACTGAAATACTAAAACGCTGAAACACAAATACTGAAACACTGAAATAGTAAAACGCTGAAACACAAATACTGAAATACTGAAATAGTAAAACGCTGAAACACTGAAACACTGAAGTACTGAAATGCTGAAACACTGAAATACTGTAACACTGAAACACTGAAATACTGAAACGCTGAAACGCTGAAAGGCTGAAACGCTGAAACACTAAAATACTGTAACACTGAAATATTGAAACACTGAAACGCTGAAATACTGAAACACTGAAACGTTGAAACGCTGAAACGCTGAAACACTGAAATACTGAAACACTGAAACGCTGAAATACAAATACTGAAACAGTGAAACACTGAAGTACTGAAACGTTGAAGCACTGAAATACTGAAACGCTGAAACACTGAAACACTGAAACACTGAAGTACTGAAATGCTGAAACACTGAAATACTGAAACACTGAAACAGTGAAGTACTGAAAGGCTGAAACACTGAAGTACTGAAACACTGAAATACTGAAACACTGAAATACTAAAACGCTCAAACACAAATACTGAAACACTGAAATACTGAAACAATGAAATGCTGAAACGCTGAAACTCTGAAACACTGAAATACTGTAACGCTGAAAAACTGAAATACTGAAACACTGAAGTACTAGAACGCTGAAACACAAATACTGAAACACTGAAATACTGAAATACTAAAACGCTGAAACACTGAAATACTGAAGTACTGAAACGCTGAAACGCTGAAACACTGAAATATTGAAACACTGAAATACTGAAACACTGAAATGCTGAAATACTGTAACACTGAAACACTGAAATACTGAAACGCTGAAACGCTGAAACGCTGAAATACTGAAACGCTGAAACACTGAAATACTGAAACACTGAAACGCTGAAA
Organism: Ictalurus furcatus; assembly: GCF_023375685.1. NCBI lineage: Eukaryota > Metazoa > Chordata > Actinopteri > Siluriformes > Ictaluridae > Ictalurus > Ictalurus furcatus. The sequence goes on from NC_071272.1 coordinate 8,293,362, forward strand.
TACTGTAACACTGAAACACTGAAATACTGAAACGCTGAAACGCTGAAATACTGAAACGCTGAAACGCTGAAACACTGAAATACTGAAACACTGAAACACAAATACTGTAACACTGAAACGCTGAAGTACTGTAACACTGAAACGCTGAAATTCTGAAATACTGAAACACTGAAACGCTGAAATGCTGAAACGCTGAAACACAAATACTGTAATGCTGAAACACTGAAATACTGAAACACTGAAACACTGAAATACTGAAACGCTGAAACGCTGAAATACTGAAACGCTGAAACGCTGTAACACTGAAAAGCTGAAACGCTGAAACGCTGAAATACTGAAACGCTGAAACGCTGAAACACTGAAACGCTGAAATGCTGAAAGACTGAAACCTGCGTTAGATGTTAGAAAAAAATGTAAAACACACCAAAAATTTATAAAGTTTGAGTTTAACATGCAATAAAACACCATTTGCATAAAAATGCAGCTCAGTGCTGTTAAAACCGGATAAAACCACCCACACACACACACACACACACACACACACATTCACACACCAGTGTTTTTCCTGTGAAGGACGAGTTAACGTTTAATGTGCAGTTCATCAGTCAGGATGAGAAATTAACTGAGTTTAAGACATAATGATTTTCTCTTTCTTATGTAGGAAAACGTTTTAAATGTTTTTAAAAATCACTTTGACAAAAAATTTTTATCTTAATATTAAGATTAAGATTAAAATGTAAAAAAAAAAAAACCCTGAATAAACAAACAAACAACAACAATTGTTCTATTTGACTATATTTATGCATTTTTATTTGCTAAAATATAGTTTTACATTCACATATTGCATGATGATTTATTGAGTTACTGATTTATTTTCAGGAACAGATTTTTTTTAAATGACCTTACACTTCTTAGCTTTGCGATTGTGTGTTAAAGTTTACCTACAACGCAATCAAACACTACCGAAAACACTACACTCTCTGATCTCCTTTCACATTGTAAGTTTTTATCACCAGGTGAATTTTTATTTGTGAGTTGTTTGTTCACTCCGGGTTTGTTACAAAGTAAATCTACTTCCTGGTTTCATTTAAATGATTCTTAACACACTTATTAGCTTATATATGTCATATACGTACAGTGAGGGAAAAAAGTATTTGATCCCCTGCTGATTTTGTATGTTTACCCACTGACAAAGAAATGATCAGTCTATAATTTTAATGGTAGATTTATTTGAACAGTGAGAGACAGAATAACAACAAAAAAATCCAGAAAAACGCACATCAAAAATGTTATAAATTGATTTGCATTTTAATGAGGGAAATAAGTATTTGACCCCTCTGCAAAAAATGACTTAGTACTTGGTTTAAAAACCCTTGTTGGCAATCACAGAGGTCAGACGTTTCTTGTAGTTGGCCACCAGGTTTGCACACATCTCAGGCGGGATTTTTTCCCACTCCTCTTTGCAGATCTTCTCCAAATCATTAAGGTTTCAAGGCTGACGTTTGGCAACTCGAACCTTCAGCTCTCTCCACAGATTTTCTATGGGATTAAGGTCTGGAGACTGCCTAGGTCACTCCAGGACCTTAATGTGCTTCTTCTTGAGCCACTCCTTTGTTGCCTTGGCCATGTGTTTTGGGTCATTGTCATGCTGGAATATCCATCCACGACCCATTTTCAATGCCCTGTCTGAGGGAAGGAGGTTTTCACCCAAGATTTGACGGTACATGGCCCCGTCCATCGTCCCTTTGATGCGGTGAAGTTGTCCTGTCCCCTTAGCAGAAAAAAAACCCCAAAGCATAATGTTTCCACCTCCATGTTTGATGGTGGGGATGGTGTTCCAGGGGTCATAGGCAGCATTCCTCCTCCTCCAAACACGGCGAGTTGAGTTGATGCCAAAGAGCTCCATTTTGGTCTCATCTGACCTCAACGCTTTCACCCAGTTGTCCTCTGAATCATTCAGATGTTCACTGGCAAACTTCAGACGGGCATGTATATGTGTTTTCTTGAGCAGCGGACCTTGCGGGCGCTGCAGGATTTCAGTCCTTCACGGCGTAGTGTGTTACCAATTGTTTTCTTGGTGACTATGGTCCCAGCTGCCTTGAGATCATTGACAAGATCCTCCCGTGTAGTTCTGGGCTGATTCCTCACTGTTCTCATGATCAATGCAACTCCACGAGGTGAGATCTTGCATGGAGCCCCAGGCCGAGGGAGATTGACAGTTCTTTTGTGCTTCTTCCATTTCCGAATAATCGCACCAACTGTTGTCCCCTTCTCACCAAGCTGCTTGGCAATGGTCTTGTAGCCCATTCCAGACTTGTGTAGGTCTACAATCTTGTCCCTGACATCCTTGGAGAGCTCTTTGGTCTTGGCCATGGTGGAGAGTTTGGAATATGACTGATTGATTGCTTCTGTGGACAGGTGTCTTTTATACAGGTAACAAACTGATATTAGGAGCACTCCCTGTAAGAGTGTGCTCCTAATCTCAGCTCGTTACCTGTATAAAAGACACCTGGGAGCCAGAAATCTTTCTGATTGAGAGGGGGTCAAATACTTTTTTCCCTCATTAAAATGCAAATTAATTTATAAAATTTTTGACATGCGTTTTTCTGGATTTTTTTGTTGTTATTCTGTCTCTCACTGTTCAAATACAACTACCATTAAAATTATAGACTGATAATTTCTTTGTCAGTGGGCAAACGTACAAAATCAGCAGGGGATCAAATACTTTTTTCCCTCACTGTATATACAGTATATATGAAAGTGGTGAATATGAAGGTGATGAATATGAAAGTAGTGAATATGAAGGTGATGAATATGAAGGTGGCGAATATGAAGGTGATGAATATAAAGATGGTGAATATGAAGGTGATGAATATGAAGGTGGTGAATATGAAGGTGATGAATATGAAGATGGTGAATATGAAGGTGATGAATATGAAGGTGATGAATATGAAGGTGGTGAATATGAAGATGGTGAATATGAAGGTGATGAATATGAAGATGTTGAATATGAAGGTGATGAATATGAAGATGGTGAATATGAAGGTGATGAATATGAAGGTGATAAATATGAAGGTGGTGAATATGAAGGTGGTGAATATGAAGATGGTGAATATGAAGGTGATGAATATGAAGGTGATAAATATGAAGGTGGTGAATATGAAGGTGGTGAATATGAAGATGGTGAATATGAAGGTGATGAATATGAAGATGGTGAATATGAAGGTGAGGAATATGAAGATGGTGAATATGAAGGTGAGGAATATGAAGGTGTTAAATGTGAAGGCTTTGAATATAAAGATGGTGAATATGAAGATGGTGAATATGAAGGTGGTGAATATAAATATGCTGATTATGAAGGTGGTGAATATGAAGGTGATGAATATTCTGATGGTGAATATGAAGATGATGAATATGAAGATGGTGAATATGAAGATGGTGAATATGAAGGTGATGAATATAAAGATGGTGAATATGAAGGTGGTGAATATAAATATGCTGATTATGAAGATGGTGAATATGAAGGTGGTGAATATGAAGATGGTGAATATGAAGGTGATGAATATAAAGATGGTGAATATGAAGGTGATGAATATAAAGATGGTGAATATGAAGGTGGTGAATATAAATATGCTGATTATGAAGATGGTGAATATGAAGGTGGTGAATATGAAGATGGTGAATATGAAGTTAATGAATATAAAGATGGTGAATATGAAGGTGGTGAATATGAAGATGGTGAATATGAAGGTGATGAATATAAAGATGGTGAATATGAAGGTGATGAATATAAAGATGGTGAATATGAAGGTGGTGAATATAAATATGCTGATTATGAAGATGGTGAATATGAAGGTGGTGAATATGAAGGTAATGAATATAAAGATGGTGAATATGAAGGTGGTGAATATGAAGATGGTGAATATGAAGGTGATGAATATAAAGATGGTGAATATGAAGGTGGTGAATATGAAGGTGGTGAATATAAATATGGTGATTATGAAGGTGGTGAATATGAAGGTGATGAATATAAAGATGGTGAATATGAAGGTGGTGAATATGAAGGTGATGAATATAAAGATGGTGAATATGAAGGTGGTGAATATGAAGGTGATGAATATAAAGATGGTGAATATGAAGGTGGTGAATATAAATATGGTGATTATGAAGGTGGTGAATATGAAGGTGATGAATATGAAGATGGTGAATATGAAGGTGATGAATGCGTACCGATGTAGGCGACATCCACCACGACTGGCTCTGAAACACTCGTGCCCATGGAGTTTGTGGCCACTACTGTGATATTATAAGACACCCACAGTGACGTGTCGCTCTTATTGAAGTAACACGAGTTCGGTCCAGCCATCTTATAATCTGGACACTCGTACACCTTCTCTGATCTGCAGGAGGCCGAGAGAGAGAGAGAGAGAGAGAGAGAGAGAGATTCACAAATAAAGAAATATTCTGTTTCCTCTATGTTCTCTAAACTCCTTACGCATTATAGAAGACTCAGTGATGTTATGTTAGCAAAAGGAAGTCGCACAAAGTTCACAAAGCCACAGCAAGTCATCCTGGATATGTGCACCAACGTGCTCTCGGACTAATGAATAGGAAGGAAAGAAAGAAGGCAGCAGTCAAGAGAAAAGAGTTGCAGGATGACCTGAAAGCAGCAGGAACAACAGGAATCGGAACGGGAGTGTGAAGGAGTGAAGGAGATGAAATGAGCGATGTACTGTAGATGAAGAGGATCTCCTCACCCCTCCATGAGGTAGTAAAGGGCGTAGGTGGTGTTCAGATCTCCGTTGTCACCCGGCTCCCACCAACACGTAAACGTCTCCCTCTCAGGAGAGCGGCAACTCCTGAGTCGGGGTTGATCAGGAGCTTGGAGTCCTACTGAGGAAGAGAAAATAAGTGGCGAAGAAGAAAAAAGATACATAGCAGTAATAAGAGGAAAGATGAAAAGAGAGAGGGGGAGGGGATGGAAGAAGAGAAGAAGGAGGTGGAGATAAAGAGAAGAAAGGGGAGACGTTGAGACAGAGATGGAAGAGGAGGTAAAGAAGTAGGAAAATCAAGAGGAGGAGGATGAGGAGACAGGAAAAGAAGAGATGGATGAAAAGAAGGAAAAGGAAGTAGAGATGGAGAGGGTGGAGATAAAGGTGGAAGAGGAGCAGGAGGAAAAAGAAATATGAAGACAGGAGGAGGAAGATGAGATAAGGAGGTAGAGGGATTTGAGGAGAAGGAAAAGCAGGAGGAGGAGAAAGAGAAGGAGGAAACGTCACGAAAGAGATGGAGGAGAAGAAGGTAGCGGAGGTAAAGAAGTAGGAAGAGGAGACAGGAACAGAAGAGATGGATGAAAAGAAGGAAAAAGAAGAAGAAGTGCAGAAGGTGGAGGATGAGAAGGAGGAAGAGCGCGAGCAGATGGAAAATGTGGAGAAATAGGAAGAGGAGAAGGAAGGAGATGGAAAGATGGAGGAGGAGAAAGAAGAAGAGAAAGACAAAAAGGGAAAGATGCAGAGACGGAGGAGGAGTTGGAGAAGTAGAAAGTAAAAACAAAGATTTGGAATAATTAAAGGAGAAAGATAAGAGGTAATGAAGAAGATAAGACAGAAAAGACGAGGAGGTAAAAGAAAAAGTGGGAGTAATGAAAAAAGGAGGACAGAAAGAAAAGAAAGAGGAGAAATAGCAAGAGGATGAGAAAGAAGAAAAAAGGGATAAAATGTATATACTGTAAATAAAAAATAAAAATTTTTATACTGTGATTTTTTTTAATAAGAAGAAAATAAAGGAGTGGAATCTCAGCTCTGGAGTGACTCGCTGATTGGGAAATATAAGGAAAAGTTCAATGAAGAAAAATCCTCGAGATTATAATATCGTAATATCATATTTTGTACTAAATGTCTGTCTGTTACTAATAATTCCCAAAGCAGAGGATTTTAGAATTTAATCACTTTATTTCAGCAAATCTTCATTTCCGTACGTACCAGCAGCTGGAGATGAAAAGATGAGGAACAAACCCACGATCAGTCCGGAACCGAGCCTCATCGTGGAACAGGATCCCTGCAGAGGTAAACTGAAAGGAAAGAAGAACATCAGCGAGCGAGGGATGTTACACTTCCCTCGGAAAATGACAGTCTGAGTTTTAACTTCAGCAGAGAGAGAAGAAAGAGAGGCAGGTGAGGGAATGGCGGTTTTTAGCGTAAGCTGCTATAACGTACTGTAGGATAAATAAATGCAACTACAAACAGATAAAAACATAACTTGTTCTTTGAGGGGAAAAAGAAGCACCCGCTGGCTGGTGTATAAGAAACATAAACACTGGAAAGTAATGAACATTGTGGTAGCAACTGTAACTATGTCCTTGATTATTTTCCTACAACAGCATTACACGCAATGTTTTATTCCTTATATAAAAGACTGAGATGAGTTGGGAGGTTGGGGTTCCTGCAGCACCGTCACTGTGGAACCGCTATAAATCCTCTAACTCTATAAATCTGCTGGTTATTGTTCACTTAGTTACACAGCGATGAATTCCCAGTGAGGTGATTTTACTGTAAGAGGAAGATCAAAGTCAAACGTTTTAGTATTTCGTTAAAACATCGTAAAAATTCATCGTTTTACGATGAATGTCTGACAGCAGGCAGGGCCTGCCTGTAAAACCCCTCACAACGTCACGTATTATTCAGATTTTCCCACGAGATCGAATGGAAGAAAGGTCACCGCTAATGAGGCGTTTTATAAAAGCATTTCCACTCGGGACACGATGACAGAGACGAGGTCTAATTACATCGTCATCATCATTGTCATATCACAGCAAACCAGTGACTTCATTTCCCATCCTGCACTACGGCCTACAAACATAGCCGCCATGGACTGCAATTCCCAGAATCACTCACAATCATTCTAATGCACACCTGCATCCAATTTACACTCACAATCACACTACACATATAAGAGACTGTTCAAACACTTAGTCTTTGCGAAGTATTACGCTCAGTTGCTTAGTCTCTGTCGTTATTCCAAGCCTTAGATCGTGTTTGCTGTTCTGGTTCTTGACTTTGTTTACTCTGTTGACCTCGATTCTCTGCCTTGCTTAGTCTAGCCTGTTTGCCTGCCTATGTACATTGATTTCTGCCTGATCCTTTGGACTTCTTGTTGTTTGATTAAACTGCCATACCTGCACTTGCTTCCATCTCAGCCTCCATCACGTGACCATGGAAATAAAACAGAGGAAATGTGACGAGCTGGAAAGCCATATGTGTTTTGCTTTACGTGAACATTTACTTTTGATTCTCCACACAAAATATACTGAACATCATCTCTGTGATTTTTTTTTTAAATTGTTGTTTATTGTTTTATTATTGTTTTCAGACGCATTTAAAATGTAAGTCTTTACGTTTGGCTTGTTTTCTTTTATAAATATAACATTCCAATTTCATGGTTTAAAAAAAAAAGTGCTTCTGGTATCGAGCCATTTTTTAAAATTATTATTCTAATATACTTATTTAACAATCCAAAAGTTACCAATAAAATCAGAAATTATTTTTTTTAAAGGGTAAAAAATCTGTTTAAAGACCTTTACATCACATTCAGAAAAATCGAAACAGAGTTTTGGAACTCGTATTATTTGTCTTTTTCCTGTCTTCTTCTTTTTTTTATATTTAATATTGAACCCTTAAAGCTTATCACAATTTTCTTTTTTGGAAGATAAGCACTCTTAGTTCTCCAAGAACCCTTAAATACCCTATAGGTAGCATCTGTAAATATTTCAATAATATTTATATAACAGATTTATACAAATCTGTTCATTGTATAAATTTCATTTGTCTTCTTTATTTTGTCTTAAGGGTGTACAAACTTTTGCACTCGGCTGCACGTATCGGTACCGTACTGAAAACATTTAAAGTAAATACAATGTCAATAATTAATTCAGATTTAAGACCTAATCTCAGTGTATGACGTGTATACATCTGATTCTGTATAATGTACAGCATAAGAGTTATGGTAATTTATAACACGTCGTACGTGTGTATTCAAGCACGTTACGTGACTCCGCCGTGTTGTTAGTTGAATGTTATTTGTTACACTGACCCTCATCGCCCTGATACGTGTGTGCGGTTAATCACATTTCAAACACCTCTGAGCCTCTGAAATCCGCTCACTTCAGACCTGACGGAGTCTGGGACGAAATTTTTCGCACGAGTTCCATCGCGGTGAAGTGAAATGCTCGTGCGTGAACACAGGACCAACGCGTTTCTAGCAAGTTCTTCTCCCATGCTTGTGTCATGCGACCACACTTAATTCCGAGGACAGAACATGACTCGATCTTATGTCCTACGTGAATATAATATTACTAGCTAGCGCTAGCTAGCTATACTGTGAATTCGACATTAGCAGTTAACATTGTAGCAGCACATCTGACTCTATAATTAAGGACTAACGTTAGCACGTTCTAATGTTCTGCCTAGCGCTCGCTAACGCAGCTAACAACTTAAAGGCGACGTTACATCAAAAATGATCGGTTGCTACAACATTATATAAAGTGGAGAGCAGTAAGTACCGTAAACTTCTTAATCCTCCAGCGCTGACGAACAAACGCTAAAGTAACTGTCCTCTACAGCAGATCTGCCTCCTGTCTCCTTTCCTGTTCTGTTCATCATAATCAGTGTTTAAACGAGGAATAAAACACTCCGCGTGGTGCTGTTAAAGAAAAACAATCAACTTCAGGAGAGTGACCGTAACTCCGCTTCATCACACCATACTAAAGAGTTGCTGTAGCGATGCGTGCTTATGATCACTGAGGTTAAGAGTTCATTTTTTTGCAGTAGGTGCAGTAAACAGACTGTGAAGAGCCTTCTGGAAGGAACGGCAAGAATCTCTGATAACATCTGCCCGGAGGTGTCTTTCCTGGAATCAGCTATACCATCAATATAACTGCTACAGACTCGTACGACTGGTTTCTCTCTCTCTCTCTCTCTCTCTCTCTCTCTCTCGCTCTCTCTTGCTGTTAAAGGGAGAGAAATGTTTTAGTGTAAATAAGAGCCTCCACCCCACTCTGTACAGATCTTTGTGTACTGTGTGGGTGGAGTTTCAGTAAACTTCTTTAATATGCAAATTAATTTAGATCTAGTTGATCAACACGAAAAAAGGAAAGAAAGAAAGAACTCTGTAATCTTGTTTTTTGCACCCCTCAATCAGTCCATCCCTTCATCAGTCCATCAGTCTATTCCTCCATCAGTCTATCCTTCAATCCCTCCATCAGTCCATTGATCCACCAGTCCATCCTTTCATCAGATCATCCTTCCATCAGTGTATCCCCCATCAGTCCATCCCTCAATCCGTCAATTAATCCATCCCTTAATCCCTCCATCAGTCCATCCCTCAATCCCTCCATCAGTCTATCCCCCCATGAGTCCATCCCTCAATCCCTCCATCAGTCTATCCCTGAATCTTAATCAGTCCACCCCTCAATCAGTCCTTCTCTCCATCCCTGAATCAGCCCTTCCCTCATTTTATCTATCCCTCCATCAACCCATCCCTCAGTCCCTCCTTAAGTCCACCCCTCAATCTATCAATCCATCCCTCCATTCCCCCAATCCATACCTCTATCCTCAGTCTGTAGTCATATCTCCTTCCTCAATAATGCAGTGACTCTAATCCCTCACCCATATAAGGTTTCTGCACAGGTGAGTCTCCACCAATCAGCTTTCCTCTCTGTCACCTACACCTGAAACACTAGACCCAAACTCACACCTCAGCTCACACACCTCTCTCTCTCTCTCTCTCTCTCTCTCTCACACACACACACACACACACACACACACACACTCACTAGAGCACAAGAGAATGGAGTGTGTTTGTGTAACATCTCTGTAATATTTCGTTCTTGCAACAGTATTTAGATACAATGATATCTAATATTTGGCTGACAACCTCATGTCGTCGTCGTCGTCCCCCCACCCCTCGCTCTCTCTCTCTCTCACACACACACACACACGGCTACAAACACTCCTCTGCTGTAATCGGGTAGTACTGAGCGGATTACAGAGTCAAGAGTGCAATGTGACCTCAGTGTACTGTCAGTGTAATGCTCAGGACACACACACACACACACACACACACACACCTGACATTACACACATCTGTTCATAAAGAACATAATAATGTGTCCTGTAGACGTTATAACATTATTATTATTATTATTATTATTATTATTATTATTATTATTATATATAACAAGTTATTTATATAATCATCTGAAAATTTAAAGTGGAGTTAATGAATGCCAGCATTCCTGAACATTACAACTGAGAACTGGAATGAACTGGATGATGAAAAAATTAACACAGTGTTAACACACATGCAGAAATTTTACAGGAAAGTTCCATGTTCCACCTCTCGGTTCCCATCAGCACTTTTTATTGGTTTAATCACAACATTAGACTCGTGTGGTCGACTTTAAGGAAAACATTCACGCTCCGTTGTCAGATCTCTTTACCACAGACGTACAATAAAGGTGGGTTCTAAAGTCCAACCTGTGGAGAACCTCACACTTAACACTTACATCTGCACTTTTACCTAAGAGTGAACTGAATAATTAAGGGTTCTTAGTCTCCTAAAATGGTTCTAAATTGATAAACATTCTGTTGTAGGGTTCTACATAGAACCTTTTAGACTTTTAACAAATGTGAAAAATAATTAAATAAGTTGTAGTCAATTCAGAGAAACTATGTCAAATTATATATGTAAAATGAATCATCACCTTCTGACCAATCAGAATCCGGAACTCAGATTTCATTTGCATAAATGAAAACTCTTATTATTATTATTCTCTGTAGATAATCTATCACAGGACCCTGTCCAGGGTGTACCCCGCCTTGTGTCCGATGCTCCCTGGGATAGGCTCCAGGTTCCCCGTGACCCTGAAAAGGAGTAAGCGGTAGAAGATGGATGGATGGATGGATGGATGGAATCTATCACAGGATGACGCTAAGTGAATTGCGTAAGAAGTCACGGATCAGGTCAGTGACACACACTGTAACACACTCACTCTCTCTCTCTCTCTCTCTCTCTCTCACACACACACACACACACACACACACAGATGGATATGTTGTGTCTGAAAGCAGGAGATTTGCGGGTCGTGACCACAGACTGTATTTAACAGGGATGAAAATCTCATTGCGTAATCACACACACGCTTTCAAGCACACACTCTTCCACACATCAGCACCTTCCCTTTAATGAGAGCGTAAAAAGCCCTTCTCTCACAGCAGTGTTAAAAATATGCACGTGTTATAATATAAACGATTCTAGATGACATATTTTTATAATATTTTGAACATCGTGTCCTGATAGACTGAATGACATCGGAGGTCTGAAAACATTATTACAGAATGAGCCTAATGCCCTGTACTGCACCTGAAACACACATTTCAATTATTTTACACCATGAACTATTGTTTTTTTAAAATTATTATTATTAGTAATCCTATACATATGCATACTTTTATCTTGTATTTTATTGGATCTGTAATGTTTTTATTCTTTTGCACCTTGGGTTTGTGAAAGGCACTTTAAAAATAAAACATTATTATTATTATTATTATTATTATTATTATTATTATTATTATTATCCATAATAAACTTTTTGTTGCTCTGTGAGGTTTTTTTAAATCTCTATTTAGTATTTTGATGCACTTTTGATATATCCATACTGCATATTCCTTAAAATATTGCATTAATAATAACTGCATTAATTAAAAAGTTTATTTTAAAAAGGAGTAGCAGGAGTACTATAACACTTTTATAACAATTTCACTTTATTTTTTCTTAACTATATTTTTTAGCATAACTTTTTTCATTTCATGAATACCTTCAGTAAACTGTAAACACTGTATAACATTAGCTACAGGTGACATATATAAATTTTTTTGTGTGTATGTGTGTGTGTTATATAAATGCAGCTGCGTTATTAATAAAATCTCACTCTCTTACCTTTAACTCTCCAGACTAAGAGGGGTTCCGATCCGGAACAGCGACATTAGACGCCTGAAAATATCTTTAATCTGTATTTTTTTTTTTAATTTGTTGTAGTATATTTCTTGTTTTCAGATCTGGAGGAGGATAAAGAGGAGGGTGAAGGAGTCACGACGCCTGAGCAAGTAAATCAGGCACTAAAGCGAAACTCTCCATGAGCTTCTGATTCATTGGAGGGGGCGGAGTCTACGCTGTCGCCATAGCAACTTTTTCTTCGCACCTCTCTGGACTCCGCCCAGTGCTTCCGGGTTGTCTTCGTCACTGGACTGTATCAAAAAAAAAATGCTCGAGCCGGTTTGTTACGTAATCAAGTTACTTATTATTATTATTATTTTAAATATCTGATATATTTATATATTTTTTGCTGTAAAAAATAATTCTTTATTTTTACAAACTGGGTTCATAACAAAAATGTGCTTTTTTTTTCTTTTTTCTGCATCAGTTTAGTATTATCAATATCATATTAATATATTTATGCGTTTATATTTGATATAAAAGCACACACACACACACACACACACACACACACACACACACACACACACACACACAAATACATTTCACAAAAGTTTAAAATGCATGTAATGTAAAGAAAAAAAACGAAACATGAACAAAGCCTCCACTATTAAACAAACCAGTATGTTGTTTTAAGCATCTAAATGTCATTCTGCTCTATTAAAAAAAAGTATATTTCCTGTTAAACATATTTATATATATATATATATATAGGGCAGAAGGGGGAAGGGGTTGATGTGTTGTCGTACCTGCATGACACGCAAATGATGATGTTTTCACCCTTATTTTCAGTTGGTTTGCTCCCTGATGTCGGTGATAGCTGCTAAAAAAAAAAGCGTTGTTTGTCCTGCCCCGTTTTTGTTGCTGTCGAGTGTATAGTTTTGTGAGATTGATGTGCACAATTCCATTTTTTTGTTTTTTTGTTTTTTGTTTCATTTGTTTGTCAAGGTTTAAAGAGCGAAATGCAGCATGACCTTATAAAAAGACATTTTATGAATACATGAATGCATGTTTTGTGTTGAAAAATTATTTTAAGTTGATTTTTACTTAGCGTTACCAGGCGCACAGTCGTAGAATCAATCTTGTTTTTTTGGGTTTTTTTATTTGTAGTGTACAAATATCAAAACTTAATTACGTGAACCATTCTACCATTCTACTCTTTCCTTTGTATATAGAACAATCCAGAAAATCCACAGCTGGGCTTCTAGCATGACCGGCTAATAATTTATGGCTGTGTAATGTCCTAAACTAGCCACTCTCCCCGTTTCGACTGTTTAAACATGGCGTTGCTGCTCAAACAGAGTAAATCCGCCCGAGAGTGCTCGGCCTTTATTATCGTTCTCATTCAGCTGATTATAAATGGAGGGATCTCTAGGAAACGTTGGAACTTGCTCGATACACAGACATTTTACTGGGAAATAAACCCCACACAGCTCCACGCTAAACTCCAACACGATCACGCCAGTCCTTTTTGTTTTGTTGTTGTTTTTTACACTCTGGCATCTCTTCCACGTTTCTTAAGAAGGAACGTTTTCTGTTGAACGGAGTCAGCTGATTGGCTGATTGTTTGTGTGCCGTGTTTTCCGTTCTCTTTATGTTTCTCAGAAGTGACGTTAAAGCTAAAAAGTTCCTGCTTTAACCAGCGAGCTGACCTTTGAACGCTGACCTTTAGGGGCAGAAAGTCATGTTATTGTTTTAACATTAAAAATGTTTCTGTCTTTTACTGTGTATTGTTTTATTTACAGATTTTTTTTTTAAATTTTTAAATTATTTGTTGAACTGTTTTCTCCCTACACACACACACACACACACACACACACACACACGTAAATCTGATCTAAATATTGTCTATATGGCCACATATTGGAAGTATATCTGATCTAGGCTTGCATATGAAAGTGGATCTGATATAGGGGGAAAAAATCATATTTATTCATATTTTAAAAAGATAATAATGTGCTTGTGTCACAGGGACTGTGTTCAAACAGGCAAGCTAAAGCTATTTTAAAAAGCATTTATTTATTTACTTGCTTATTTGTTTCTTTCTTTCATTGTTTAGTCATTTGTTTGTTTATTAAAACAAACAGA